>NC_048218.1:141903934-142056608 GCF_002007445.2 Ailuropoda melanoleuca | reverse complement strand
CACAGACTCATTATCTTTTCTTTGCTGGGGGGGACTTCTCCTTCTCGTCATTCTGATGAGAGATTGCGGGGCTGTCCAGAGCCCAAGTTATTGACTGGGACCCAGTNGCCGTGCGCCCTTGTTTTATAGAGATCTTAGGGATGTGGGCTTCTTCCTTAAAGATTTTATTTATTTATTTGAGAGAGAGAGACAGACAGTCAGGAAGAAAGGGAACCCAAGCAGGCGAGTGGGAGAGGAAGAAGTAGGGTCCCGGTAGAGAAGCCCGATGAGGGACTCCTTTCCAGAATGTTGTGATCACACCCTAATCCGAAGACAGGAGCTTAATGACTGCGCCACTCAGGCGCTCCGGGTTGTGGGCTTCTTGATTTTTCAGCCTGACTTCCGGGGGAGGGGCCTGCTGGCCAGTACTCAAAAAACCCTGTTTGGGTAGAGTCTCCATGTCCCCTGCGAGGGGGGATGGGGATGGGCGCCCTGGGAGCCGGTATTTCCGGGGNGGTATTTCCGGGCTTTTGTTCTCTGGCGGCTTTCCCTGGCGGTTTTGCCTCTTCTGAGAGTCAGAGCAGCAGCGGCTGAAATTCAGCCTCTGTCTCAGAACAGAGGGATCGCAGATGGTTCTCCACTGGTGTTTTGGCCACTTTAACTCTGTTTCTGTTGGTGCTGCTCAACCCTGCAGCATCCCAGTCTGTGTGCCCCACACCCGGCGTCCCAGCCCTCACTTCCAGGGCTAGCGCGTCTCTGTCCTTTGTGTTTCCAACCCCGCCAGCCGCCAGCCGCCCCGCGTGGGCTCCCGGAGCTCCTGGTCTCCGTCTGGGGTCTCGCGGGTGCTGACCGCGAGCCCGCCTGCTCCCCCGTGCAGGTGGCCCTCCAGCCGCCAGCCGCCAACCGCCCCGTGCACGCTCCCGGAACTCCCGGTCTCAGCCTCGATCCAGTGAGCACACCGGAGCTCTGGAGCTCCGTGAGATGCTTGGTTGCGCACGCTCCCGGCTCACGGACTCAGTCTGCTGTTTCCAGGGTGCGGGTCCACGGTCCGCCCGCTCCCTGCTGCAGGTGGCCCGCCAGCCGCCAGCCGCCCCGCGCGCGCTCCAGGTGCTCCCGTTTTCAGTCTGCTGTCTCAAGCGTGCGGGTCCGCGGTCTGTCCGCTCCCCCTTGCAGGTGGCTACCGCTTCCCGGCGCCCTGACACGGCGGCTCCCTCCCCCTTCTGTTTAGCTTCCGATATCTGTGCGCGGTTTCACGGCTCCCCGCTTCGTACCTCGATACTCAGCGCTGGAGATGTTCATTTGTAGAGATCCAGATGTATCTTCCTGCGTCTCAGGCTGATTCCGTGGATGTTCCTGCTGCTGGTACCTATCCAGCTCAACTCAGGGGACCGGCTGAAAAAGGGGTCCCCTACTCCTCCGCCATCTTAACTCTCCTCTATAAGATTTTTTTTAAAAAATTAACTATTATTATTTCTGAAAACAATTTTATGTCTATGTAGTAGGCCAATACTCCTATGAGGTGGGTTCTATTACAATTTCTATTTTAGGAGTAAACAATTTTAAAAAGTTTTAAAAAGTGACTTAGCCATTGTCATACACCTGTAAATGGCAGAGCCATGATTCAAACTAGGATGGATTAATGGCAAGCACTATCTCTTTATTACCATAACAAGCCATCGTTAGCAATTTATACAAGAAATATTCCCTGATTCATGTGGCATTCATTTGGTTAATTTGGAGTTCTATGTTTCTATATGAGGAAATGGACAATTGGGATGAAAAAGTAGGAGCAGGGGGAGTGGTAATGAGGCTACCAAAATTATCCAGCCCAACCGTGACAGCTAGGATTTAAGGAGATGAATAAAAATGGAAAGAATAGGAAGATATAAGATGTAGTGCAATCTGACTCACCAATGGGTTGGAAATAGGGGCTCGGAAAAAGAGCGGAATTAAGGATGTATACTACGTCTTAGCAATGAGGAAGGTGAAGGTGGTATAACATTTACTGAAATGAAGAAGGAACATGTTTTATTCTTGTCCTTCTCTGGTGGGGGCTAGTCAGGAATCAAGAGCTCTCTTTTGACCATTTTAATTTTGAGATATCTAAATGGAGATATAGTGAGCATCTGAATATTCAAGTCCAGAGTTTGAAAGTGATGTCAGGGCTGGAGGTATAAATGCACAGTTCTTTACATGTAACTGCTGCAAAGAGAATATTAATAGGAAAGAAGGGGGCCCAAGACTAAGTCTTAGGGTACTCCATCATTTATTTGGGTTGAGAAACCAAGATTAGAGAAAGAGACCGATGAAGTAGGTATGTCACAGAAGACAAAGTGTTTAAGGAAGACGGCTGTAATGAAAAGCCTCTGAATCACTGTGTATGATGAAGACAGAGAGATGATTACTGGACATAGATATAAGGCTGGTAACCTTCACAGGAATCATTTCAATGAAAAAGAGGATATGAAGTCCCACTGAGACAGAGGGGTTGGAACTTCACTGCAGGGCACTGAGATAAGAATGCAAGATGGGGAAGTAAAAAGTGAATACAGACAATTCTTTTGATCAGTTTTTTTGGGAATGGGAATAGAAAAATAAGCAGAGACGTTTATTTAATTGGGTAACACTAGAAGATACATTTCAATGCAAACAATTTTTAGAGTTTCAAGAACCTTCCACACTGAAGCAATATTTAACTTTCTGATTTTGAAGATTTATATATAATAGAATTTCCTTTAAGTTCTTCACAATACATGTCTTATTTTACACATAATAAACAAATTATTGTAAGGCAGACAACATCAGTAAAATTCTTACCTCTCTAGTTTGATGTTCACTGATAGGCTGGAATCGAGGTACAACCTTCAGTTGTTGTTCTAGTTTCTGTATTTCCTGTTGGAATACATCTCTCTCATGTTCCCTATCAATGGCTTGCTCCTGAAGTTTAAATAACAATAGTAACAGATGAAACATATATTGAAGCTATTATTTCTGCTACCTTCCCTTTAATTATATGTATAGCTTTATTTGAAGACAGACAACTGATGACCACAGAATACCCCAAACCAAAAGGTTTAAAAAGGTAACACCTCTTGTATGGTACCTAGCTTATTTGGGCTCTTTGATAAAAATTTATGCATTTAAACATTATTTGAAGCACAACATTTTTAAAAATTTAAGTAATGTTTAATACAGACTGAAATAAAAATATTGTCCCAAAAATGAGTTTACTTTTTCGGAACAAAAGAGGAATTCCATTGTTAATTTAGTCATTAAAAAAAATAAGCACAACAGATTATTTAGTAGAACAATTTCTTTCATCCTAATCTAGGTTTCATATCTAAAATTATAAAAGGTGTCAGAATCTGATTCCCTGATCTATGAAGAGGCCTTAAATGACACACCAAAGAAGAAAATCCATGTGGAATTAGAGACTTAATATCATTTTGGAAGAGAGTAATGACAGCGTAACAACTGTCCCGGTCCCGTCTCCCAAAGCACACTGTTACCATGTGTATCTTTTGTGGGTCAAACAGTGTTGGCCAGTTAGCTCTTAGGATCCTCACCCTGCTTTGGCAGTTGGTTAAAGGAAAGACCTGGACAAGCTTCTTAACTCTGAATTTGGAAAGGCTAACTGGTAGGATTTATTTATAATCTGCTTATACTGCTTTTAACTGTGATAGGTGAACAATAAAATTAGAATTTTTATTTGGAATAGTGCTTTTCAGTTAACTGGTAGAAAACACATATAGATGAAAATGCTAGAATTCAAGAGTCTCTTCAGAATTTAAAAGTCACAACCTAGAGTAACAGCAAGTAAGCATTCCACTGAGAAAAATCAATATTCAAGTTGAGAATACTCACATCTAAAAATTTTCTCATTTTTTCTAATTGCTTTTCCAGTGCTTGGTTTTGCTGTCGTAAATCCATAAGCTCAGCATTTTTTTCTTGTTCCAGCTCTATAAACCTACTGACTTGTTCCTCAACATCTATTTCTAGAGCTTTCACTTGTTTTTGAAGGTCATCACGCACTTTTTCAGCTTGGCACTGTACTTCTAGTTTTTCCTTCATTAGTTTTTCTGTCTCCTGTAGTAATTCTGTTTATAAATATAAAAATAATCTAAGTTAAATCGTAATTAATAATAGTGGTATCACCCATAACTATGCTCAAATTTTACCTTCATGAAATAGATCTGAATTTTATTTCAAACTCATGTAAAAAAGGAAAATGTTCCTGTGAAAATATCAAAAAATCATATTCCTATATAAGCAAGCAAGCTAGTATCAAAAACTTATATTGTGTTAACAAAAAGAATCATCCTGTCACTAAAAACAATACTTTGTGAAAATGCCATAGCAACTGACCAAAAAAAAATAATAAATCCACTTTCACTATAAGGAAAAGAACAAAGTCTAATTAAATTTAAGCACAGAAATAACTCACCTCAGGCAAAAATCAAACCAATAAAGTCACTTTTATATGCATACACAATACACATGAAGATCAAATGCTGTAAATTTTTAACCAAGACAAGTAAGAGTTACAGAAAAAAAAAATACAACTACAAACAGAATTTCCTGTTAGTCTTTCCCCTTATTAGATCCATATTCCTGAGTTAGTCTTGCATGCTCATACATATATGTATCAAGAAAAAGTGACAAGTATGAGAGGCAGTATGGTGTAGTGCTTAAGGGCAGAGATTGTGTATTCAAATCCTGGCTCTGCCACTTATCTGCTATGTGAAACTTAATATGATGCCCTCCAATTTCCTTATATGTAAACTGGGGATAGCAAATAGTACTGATCTCTAACAGTTACTGTGGATCGAATGAGTTAATAAACATAAAGAATAGTGCCTAGAGTATATAAGTGTTAGCTATTATTATTAATATTAATAATACAATTATTAAGTATAAATAGCAAAGTAAAACAATGCTCTAATGAAAAAATAAAGGAACATAACCTGAGAGTCTTTACACTAACCAGTCTGCCAACAATGTACTCAGGACTAGGAATCTATAGAAAATAGCTTTCCTTTTAAAACAATACTGATTTAGACGTTAATATAAAAGTAAATGAACCAGAAAGTCTCTTTACTAAATTTCATTGATCCTATTGTTACCATCATCTTATATTTCCTGATTTAGAAAGAGCATTTTGAAAAGCTATAGGCTGCAAGAGTTTAATGTATTTGTTCCTGTAAAAAACTGAAATGATCTTAAGCTCTATGGAAAAACAGATATAAGATGATGATCACTAGGAATCTCAGTTGTTAATTTCAAATATAAATATGTATTTTATTGTAAGTAAAGGTTTTTGTTAAAGAGAAAAACTGTAAGTATGAAACACAACAGCAAAATTAGAGTTACATTAGTTGGAAAAGTAAAGATATGTGATTGAAAATCCAAGGGTCACCCAATTTTTGGAGTTGTAAGTTTACCACCCAAAGACTGGCCATGCAACTGTACAAACACACCTGCTCCAGGTGCTGCATCGACTGCAGCATCTACTAGTCCTATAAGAATAGAAAGAAAACACACACATACAGAACAAAGATATAATTTACATGTCTATTTCCTAAAATAGGGTAATACGTACACACAAAAAGAATTAGAAGTAAAAGTTGAAACCACTGGTAACATTTTGATGTCCCAGTATTTCTTGTATATTTTACATGTATGATATATATATACTTTGCACATTAAAAAGTCTAACTCTAAACCTGTGTGAGACAAATTTGAGCACCAGAAACAACCTCACCATATTACAAAATTGTAAGCTGTATTTCTAAATTGGTAAAATTCAACTAGTGAACAACACATTTATAATTCTAACTGCATGTGTACTACAAAAGTGAGAGGATATGATTAAAAGGATTTAAAGTTCCACTGTTATAATGACTGACATTTTTTTACTACCAAAAAACCTAAGATATCACACCTAATTTCTCATTTAAGATTAAAAGTTACTTATAAATTGTATATTCTTTGAATTCCTACACAGATTAAACCAGATGTCTGCCTGCTTCTAACAGTCACCGACCTTTTCAGTCTATTCTTTTGCAGCCGAAATTCACCCCTACCTGCTTGCTAGGAGTGCGGGATCAGTGCTCTTTGTTATTTATTGCAAGTACACATTTTTGCTGCCTTTCTATTAAAAGTACTTAATCTTACATGGTTTAAAAAATATCCTGCTTCGGGGCGCCTGGGTGGCACAGTGGTTGGGCGTCTGCCTTCGGCTCAGGGCGTGATCCCGGTGTTAATGGGATTGAGCCCCACATCCGGCTCATCCGCTATGAGCCTGCTTCTTCCTCTCCCACTCCCCCTGCTTGTGTTCCCTCTCTCACTGGCTGTCTCTATCTCTGTCGAATAAATAAATAAAATCTTAAAAAAAAAAAAAGATATCCTGCTTCATTATATGTAGCTTCCTTTTAAGGGAGAAGTTCAAGAACAAAGGATTATCTTTTCCAGTTAAAATCTGCCAAAGGAAAAAAGAAAGAAAACAAAACACCCCTGACTCAACATGGTTAGCTAAAAAAACATTTACCAAAGAGGGAGATTTTCTTTCAATTCGATTCAATCCCCATATAAAATACATGAATAAAAGCCCTGGAAGGGGAAAAGAGCCACCCTGAACTTTTAAGGAATGTTTCATATACAAGATCTAAAAATACATACGCTGTTCAATGGGGCCTGCCTCTGCTTTCATAGCTTCTTTCTGTCTGGACAGTAATTCTCTTTCTTCCTGGATCTGCTGTTGCTCTGCTTCCAATTCTTGTAATCTATTACCTGCACATAACAATTCCTGCTCAAGACGATCTATCATATCAGTTTTTTCCTGAATTTGCCTTTCAAAAAGAGTTTTTTCATCTGCATAGCCATCAATGACACCTATAAGATAAAATTGACAGGAAATGGGGTTATAACTTATTTCAAATCTTACCATTTGCTATTATATAAATAATAAAAGGTATACTGTTAACAAAACTTCATTCCAACATATTAAATGTTTTGAATGAATCTGGTGGTGATGACAGTAGGAATCATGGTACGTTCAATGCAACTTCTTTCCTGCTAACCTTTGTGCCTAAATATGAAGTTCCTTTGAACTTTCTATTATTTTGCTATGCTAATGTATTACATCATGTAGGTGTAACTCACTTTATTACACAGATATAAATAGGTTCCTGGAAAGCTTAATATAAATCAGATGCTTGTGAACCAAATCACATTTTAAATGTACTAGAGAAAGCTGATATTTTAAGTGATACTAGAAGGCCAACACCCACAACACTGTGGCAGAATATAAACAGCATGAGGCTTTAGAGGCATAAAGCCTGGCATTACCATTTAATGGTGGCCTTGAACAATTTATTAACATTTCTCAGCTTCAGTCTTTTCATCGCTAAATTACAAGACTTGCTTTAGGATGGTGGGACGGTAACAAATCACCATCATCTATCTCTGTATTTTCCAAAAATTTCAATGCTTTCTGTAATTCTATTAAATTTTTTTTCAAGATTTTATTTATTTATTTGACAGAGAGAGAGCACAAGTAGGCAGAGCAGCAGACAGAGGGAGAGGGAGAAGCAGAAGCAGACTCCCTGCTGAACAGAGAGTCCATGTGGGGACTGGATCCCACAATCCTAGGATCATGACCTGAGCTGAAGGCAGACGCTTAACTGACTGAGCCACCCAGGCACCCCTCCATTAAATACTCTCTGATAATTAAAAGTATATACAGTTCTTAAAATTTCCTGGAGAGGGATGCCTGGGTGGCACAGTCATTAGGCGTCTGCCTTCGGCTCAGGGAGTGATCCCGGCATTCTGGGATCGAGCCCCACATCAGTCTCCTCCGCTAGGAGCCTGCTTCTTCCTCTCCCACTCCCCCTGCTTGTGATCCCTCTCTCACTGGCTGTCTCTCTCTGTCAAATAAATAAATAAAATCTTTAAAAAAAAAAAAATTGCCTGAGAAATTCCGAAGACAAACTGCAACTACATTTCAGTGGTCACTCTAAATTAGAGTAGATTGGTAATGTTCAAATCTGGCTTGCATCCAAAATTTCTCATTTTAGACTTGAAATTTTTCCATGCTCAGTTGCCAACGGCAAGTTGCTTACCCTCAGCCTTACTGAGCTCCACAGCCAGCTGTTCTCTGGCCCTGGACTCCTCATGAAGGCGCTCTCGCAATTCTTCTTGGCACTTAAGGGACTCGGTCACTTCTTGTTTCTGTCGAAATGACTCCCGCATCAACTCTGTCTGTGTAACTTTTGCATGTTCAAGCTAAAAAAGGAGGGAAAGCATACATTAAGGAAGACAACAGAAGTGTTGGGAAGGCCAATATCATTCCCCACTAAAGCTTTAAGGAAAAAAAAAAAAGATTTTCAAATAAAAGTAAAGACATACTGTTGAACTGTAGCCACTTAATATTTCCAGTGCATGCTAACATTAGTAGGTGGAAAAAGTCAGTAAACAAATAGATTAGCTACATACAACTTTACATAACAGATGCATTCCAATTTTATTAAACAAAAAATGCTTCTTTTGAAAATATAAACCACTTCATATCAGTAGATCTGTATTCTATCACACAGAGATATAAAGTTAAGGACACAAAGGCTCTTTTTGTATTTTCTGAAGAATTTTTTGTAATTGCACTCTATGAAAAACTTGGTATCTTTTATATTTAACATTTATTGATTGTGGACTCCTGCTATACACTATGCGGAACTAATATATGCTTAATATAATGGCATCAATTAACAAAATCATAGTGGCACAACAAAATGAAATTATTATAACCCATGTTTCAACTAAAAGCTTTATATTTCTGTCCGTCTATGAAACATCTATAGGACTCTATATGAATATTCAATTTATTTTTAAAACCTTAGAATACAGAGGCATTACCCATAATTATTCATAAGTACAGCCTCATTAACAAGCTGTTATTGGCATGACTATACTCTTACACAATTTTTAAAGATGACATCAAGTACACACTCAGGCCGAAGCTCTCAAAAAACAGTGATCACTGTTACCAGCTCCATGAAATTACAGAAAAGCACTGTTTCTGCCTTAGTGTTCTGAACTTTGACTGTCAGCACCTGTTTGTCTGTTATTTTTATTTTAAAAGAGAGAGAGCACATGAGCGAGCATGGGAGAGTGGGGCATGGGGAGGCAGAGGGAAAGGGAGAGAGAGAATCTTAGGCAGGCTCCACACCCAGCACATAGCCTGATGTGGGGCCCCTGAGATCATGACCTGAGCCGAAATCAAGAGTTGGATGCTTAACCGACTGAGCCACCCAGGTGCCCCTGTTTTTAAACAACTACATGAGAAAAAACTGAGCTCAAATGTTTCTAGTACTTAGTCCTATAACATTAACACTATTTAAAAAATTTTAAAAAGCAGTTATCATATATATTAATAATAGGCTCACAATGTTAAGAATTTGTAAAATTACATGCAGAATACTTAGTATGTTAGAAATATATTACCATGTTTTACATTTAAAACATGAATCAAATGTAGTGGTTTCTAGTTTATAGTCAAATATCAATAATGTATTATAAAACTATGATATTTACGTGTATTTTATTCTTAAAGATTTCTGCTCTTCACATCTGAGTAGTATTTACCACAGCAAACAGATTTTAGAGCTACTAAATAAAGATTTTTATGGTCACTCTAAGTCAATTTCCAAAATAGCGAATATGTGATTATTCTTGTTTTATTGAATAGGATGTGTTAAATATCATTTACAACCTATTACTTGGGGATCATATGAATACACATTTAAGACTTGTAATACATAATCAGCATACATTTTAAATCACAAAATACTTCCTAAATATCTGTGATGTTGTTGTTACCTCAAAAAAATAAAACTTTATACACATTTTTACTTTGACTGGGAAAACAGTATTTTCCTTTAAATGTGGATACTATATATTGATTTTTTACTATAAAAAACATAACCATAAAGGACTAATTTATATATAATTACTCTTCTGAATATACAATCACAGCCTATATTTTTAAAACATATCAATTGCTTCTACATATGTAGATATGTAACTTTTTTCTGTACATTATAAAATGGTTGCCTCGTAAATACATGAAACTTTTGAAAGAGTTCAAAAAGGACAGTTTTTCTTTTCCTTTTTCAAATTTACTGTACAAACACAACAAGGCATTTAGCATTTACAACAAAATAAATATCTAAGAAAATAACATTTTTGCTTCTAATGTTCTACTTCTTGACAAGATCTATAGCAACCTTTATTTACCATAAAACCACAAGAAAGAACTTCAGTTTTACAAAACAAAACTAAAAAGTTAGAAGAATCAGGGGCGCCTGGGTGGCACAGGGGTTAAGCGTCTGCCTTCGGCTCAGGGCGTGATCCCAGCGTTATGGGATTGAGCCCCACATCAGGCTCCTCTGCTGAGAGCCTGCTTCTTCCTCCCACCCTGCTTGTGTTCCCTCTCTCGCTGGCTGTCTCTATCTCTGTCAAATAAATAAAATCTTTAAAAAAAAAAAAAAGAAGAATCAAATACAGTAAAGCTAGCAAACAAATTTCATTTATTATAGCAAATGGCACTCATACTTTACTGGAATAAGAGACTCCCTTCAAATGTTCACCTAAATAATCTGTACTTTAAAAAGACTCTTCTAACCTGCTTTGATCTATTCCTTATATGTATAATACCTAATACCTAAAAACATGAAATAGATAAAAATTTCATATTCAGCATTTCTAAATAAATTAAGAAACTTATTACATTAAAAGTAAGTATAAAGCATCAATAAATATTCTGTCACTTTAATATAAAAGTTTCAGGGAAGGTAACAAAACTATTCCGAAAACCATCTGGCCTGTTAAATATTAGCTAGTGTATTACAATTAAAGCCATGAAAGTCATAAAAAGTGCTGAGTAACTTGTAGTTTTATTGAATAACTTTTAGTGAATCATTCACAACATACTTACATGTTAAATAAACCTGAAATACTAACTACGCTAAATACTTTCAACAATGTTTATAAAATACATTTCACATAAAAAGCAGAAAACAGTATTTCCTCACTGGATTAATAACCATATTAAAAATAAGCTCCTTATGAGTTAATAAGAAAATTAAAATTAGAATCCATATTTTTTTCCCCTGTCTAGAACTACAGCCAATACCATATGATTGTAAACATTTCCTAATTGGATCAATGGACTTAGCCGTTTTAAGTACCACAAAGCTCATTGCCTCAATATAATCATTCCATTTTTCCTCAGGATTGGCATCATCAATATATAAAAGCAAGATTCTTAAGGACAAGCAGGATATTTTTAAACAGCTTGCCTGGCATGGAAAACTAATACTATCTCACTCTGCTTTCTGGAATCAAAAACATAGCCAAGTTGGGGCTCTTAGACCAAATTTAGCTCTTCAATATATCAGGATAAATGAGTAGTAGCACATGAAACAATAACAAAACAAGATTCTATTCCATTTACCCTTCCTAAGGACATTTAAAGTTCATTTCTCATTATATAGGTTTTTCAACTAAATGTATAAAAAACTGAAAGTATAAACTAAAAGTATAAGAAATCAAATTTTTTATACTTACTGAATAAGGAGGGGTAGGCAGTGAAATTTTAGAAATAAGTTTTAATATGTGCCCATTTCTTTTATGAATAAAATGAAAAATGGAAGTATTAATAATGACAGAGTTATTTTCATCCAAATGTTCACACAGAGGAAAAGGATGTGGTAAAGGCACACGAGATTCAACCTCATAAATGTCTTCATCTTGTTCTTCCAACCATGAACCACTGAGTTTGACAGTTGCCAAATAGGTACGGTAAGAATCCATGCTAGTAGATGCAGCTGCCAACTTTCCTCACTTGCTTTAACAGTTTTCCACTACATTAAAAAATTCTTTTTAGTTTATCAAGACATACCATAGCAGTATGAAAATTTCCTTTTAGTACTATCAAATAAACATTAATTCATACAAATGAACAATAAAAGAAAAAAAGCACAAATTTAAAAAAACTGCATTTCCACCAGTCTTCATCAAAAAAACCACAAAACAAAGACAAAAAAAATAAAAGCAGAAAAACACCTTTTTAACTAGAATAATTAAATCTTTAAAGAATGGAAGAATGAAAATATAAATATCTAATTAGCCGAGCCATAAAACTGCTTTCGGTATCAAATATATCTGTGGAAATAAGTAAGCCTTCCAAACAGAACCTGGCAGGGAAGGTCAAGTTTGAAATCTCCATAGTAGCAGTCTTGAGAAATGTAGTTGCAACATTATTTCCCTTGTTCTTGCTGCTTCACTCAGTTCAAAAGTAAAAGCTCTTCTGAACTGAGCTATTCAAATAGCCTCTCACGTTGAGCCAAAGGATTCTAGTCAGTGTCCCCTGAGGAAAAGGTCAGAACAGAGGGTGTGGTTTCATGTCTTTACCTATAGGTACTGACAGGTGGAATGTGAATTAATACGCCCACAAAAAAGCCTGCCTAACAGGATCCAAGTTCCACGTCAGAGCTTTGAAAAGGGTATTTAGACGAGTTTATAATGTTTCTAAGATAAGCTAGTATTTTTCCATCCTATTAAAAAATTTTTAACTCGAAAAATGTGAAATCAAGTAGGTTTGAGTCCACATTACCAAACAGTTCTTAAAGTATATAAAATAATCATAATTATTTCTGGAAGACTTAGTATTTCCTTTTGTTATTTCCTTAAATAATACTCATTCTTTTGAGCAGTCACTAGAACTAAATACACTAAATACAGATAGTACAGTTATAACCTATTTCCACATCAAATTATTTTCAGAGTGAATGTTAAGGGGGAAAAACACACTTAAAAAGCTGCATTATATAGAATTTGTTTGGTAATTATACCACTTAATGTATCCGAGGAACTCTGACTAAAACTACGCAGCGCAAGCTGCAAATAATAGTCTTCTGGTAGCTCCAGAAATGATGGCAAGAGTAAATAAACTAGATACTCAGAATTTTAAAAGATGAACAACTTACTTTTTAACATCAAAGGATCCTCAATAGTCAGAGTTGTTTCAAATAAATGAAAGTGCTTTCATTGTGGTGCCGTTTTTCTGTCCAATAACTGAATATCCTAAACCCATAAAACTAAAACCTTTTATCTACTATGGAAAAACCCATACTAAAGCAAGCGATAGCAACAAAAATCCATTTTATAGCCACTTTCACTACACAAAATTGTTTAAAGGAGTCAACACTCAAAGCCTTCATAGTAGGCTAATAATTTGGGAAGAGAAAATGACATTTTCTACAGAAAGCCGAGAACCTACAGGTAGACGCTTAGGGTGGGGGTAGAGGGAGGACAGCTCCCTATTATAATTCTGGATTAGGCAATGACAAATTTCTGTTTATTATTATTATTATTTTTATTTTTTTATGTGAGCCCACCAGTTAGTCCGTGAATAAGTCTGAATATCTGTACAAAATGGAGGCCTAACCCTACAATGGTTCAGCTAAATATGATTTTTCTGGATCTTTAGCAGATACAAAATCATCCATATCCTAGCTGCTCAGCTTTATGAAATGATAGGATCCACGCTAACCATATCATAATAGTTCTCAAAATACTCTTCTCCAGCTCCTTCTGGAAATTGGAGTTTATCCTGATAATCTAGTATCCAATTTCTCTTATTTGAAGCAAAAACAAAATTCTGAGGGTAAGAAGTAGCTCTATAAATAGAAACATTCAGGTCAAGGTAAGAATTAACTACAAAGAAAAGAAAAAAACCTAGGGAGGAGGAAAAGACTCAAAAAAGTAGTAGATTAAGATGATTCAGGATGAGGCAAACAGCCCTCATAACGACAGCGTATTAACTGATGGCATATTATATTAATTCATGTTCAAAAAGGTGGCCCTAAATTAAAATAATCCAAATTATATCTTTCCCCATTTTGGAAGGCATCATTTCCATTAACGTAAAACCAAAATCTACAAGAGTAGGGTCTCTCCCCTTATAACTAGGAACATAAGTCAAGGGTAAAGAAACTAACCACAAAGAAAACAGAGTAAAATTAGGGAGGGGAAAAAAGGATTCAAAACAGCAGTAAAAATGATTTAAGATAGGGGCAAACAGTTCTCCTAGTAAGAGTATATTAAATGATGGTATATTAAGTGACGTCCAGGCAGATTACTCTGAATTAATTCAAACTGTATTCAATTTTTTGGTGAATTTTTGAAAGCACATAACTTTTTACGATCAAAAGCAGTTAAAGCAAAATGACTTCAATTTTTAAGAGGATACCCTTTTAATTATCCAGACTAGCTCATTATTGCCAGGTTCCAGATTATCAAGATTTTGGTGCATATTTGAAGACTATTAATTTGGGGTAAAGAGCTACGTTTCCCAAACTAAACAGCTTTACTCTAGTTGTACAATGTCAGGATATTTAACCTTTTTCCCCCATAAACATTTCTATCAAATTGTAAAACACTTCTGTTCCTCTCTTTGGACATTGATTTGTTTACTTGTTTCTGTAAGTTATTTAAATAGAGGGGCTAAATACTGGATGCAGTACTCTGACAGAGCCCTGACCAATGCTTATTATGTATAATACGCACGTTGGGGGAAATACCTAATGGCAAAATACATTTCAACACTTGGATTACAGTTATGCTTAAAACTTAACAATGACAAAATCTTAACTTAAACTACTGTTTCGTCCTCAGGAGAAGTCTCCCTTTATGAGAAAATATAGAAACACGCAGTTTAGGTTTCATTATTCTCAAAAATGATAATAAACTCTTAAGAGTTGTCTGTAACAATCATCATTCTGTGGGAGTAAGTTCCTCATTAATTTCTTCTAAGGCCTAAAGGTATCTCTTCATAGTACCTGTGAATTCTGGAAAACTTAGTGGCTGAAACACTACTCCCACAGAACAGACTGAATTATTTTTTACCTGATTCAAGAACCAACAATCTGAAACCATACTCTCAAAGATAGCTTTTCTGCAGAATCACAAAGAGACTACTGAATTCAGATTGTGTTAAAAAGATTACCTTTCTAAGGGCTTGGAGGTAGTCTCTAAGCACTTTTCCTCATATCATACTGAAAGCTCTCCCAACCAACAGAAAACTGCAGTAGGCTGAATATAAGCCTGATTTTTATGATAGCCTGTCTGGGCAAATGATAAATAATATTCATCATAATAAGTGTATCATTACATGGATTTGGACATACTATAGGGCAAATCACTTGTCAAATCAAATACATAAAGTAAAATACTTCCTTAATATATATTACGAAATCAGCCTATAAGACAGATACCCTGATACTTAGTAAAGAAAATGCTCACTAGTTCTTTTATTGAAGCAGGATGTATCTGTAGAACCTAAAGTAAATGAAACCTTAAAACTAAGTACAAGGCTTAATCATACATCTTCTACTAAAATCTCACAACATATAAATCCACATCATTAAAAAAGAACGAACTTTGAATATCTGACAATATTTACTTAGACTATGGAGACTTCAATGAAACTCCTCCTCCATCCCAAACATAAACCCACAATAACCTGCAATAATCTCTTTCTCCAATCTTAAACGAGGGAAGGTCTTTCATGCCACACCTTCCACCTGTGTTCTGGATTCCATCCTAACCTACAGCAAGGTCCTGGCCTCCAGAAAGCCCATCCATTCTGACCTGCAATCTTCAACTTCTCCACTGCTACTCAATGTACACTATTCCAATCTTTAAAAAAACACCCTCTCCTTCTCAAGCTAGTGTTGTTTTCTTCACAGCTACTAGGCGTAAATTGCTGTCTCTATTTCTCCAACTCTCTGAATTTTGAATTCTCCTTTACCAATTCTGTGACACTGTTCTCATCAAGGTCACTGATGGCAGTCACACTGAAATATTCAATGTACACTAAATCCTCAGCAGCCATGATTTTCCATAGCAACGGACAACTGTTGGACAATCACTTCTTATCTGGCTTTTATGACACTATTCTCTTGATTTTCCTCTTCTCATTCTCGATGTCTTCTGTAGACATACCTACCTTTATTCTCTTTTAAATATAAGCATTCTACCAGCACAAAAAATAGCTCTGTACACACTCTAAACACGATGGCTTCAAATGTCTTAAAGGGATAACAACTTCCAATCTAGTTCTACCAAAACTCTATAGACTCTAGTGAGTATCTTTACTTGAGGCTGCCTCTATGCATTTCGAACTCAGATCTAAAACTGAACTCATCGCTCACTTCTTTTGCATCCCCTATCTCAGTAAACGAAATATACCAACAACTCAGTCATTCAAGGATTTATGCTTGGTTTCCTTCCCTCTTCCTCATCTCCTATATCTGATCAGTCATACCAATTTCTAACAAATTCAGCTTCCTAAAAGTTTTAAAATCACTTCCCTCCTGCCTTAACTTGATCTCTATCACTTCTTACTGGGAATATTCTAAGTGTCTTTTGTTTCCCTACATTCAGTATCTCTCCTCACTATCTTCCTGCCCATCCACCTATCACACTGCTATCTGAGGAATCTAAAACACAAATTCAATATTATTTTCTCATCAAAAATATTTCAATGACTCTCCACACTTTACAGCATAAAGTTAAAACTACTCAACTTAGCCTACATGGGACTTTGACATGTGACCTCTGGCGATCCCTCTACTCTCACCTTCTATCAGTTTCCCACCTTCCATCCTAGATGTTTATAATGCAAAACTATCCATTGTCTTCATACACATCATGCTGGTTTACACTAATATGCTATGCCTTTTGCCACAAATTTTCTTCCTGACCTACCTACCTAGTCTCTACTTGTCTTTTAAGTCTTTACTTCCTTTCCTCTCATTTTTCTCTTGAATTACAATTTCATCTCCATTATTCCATCAAACTGCTCTTGTAAGGTTACCAGTGACACCCCAGATTTCAAAATCCATTCCTTAGTCTGTGGATAACACGAGCAGTCAGCAGTAATTGACAAAGAGATTCACTCATTTTCAAAGGGCAGAAAAAGTAGCAGTTAAGAGCACAGACTTTGAAGCCACACCGCCTGGGTTTGAATTCTAATTTTACCACCTAACGTGCATATTTGGGCAAGTAACTTCTCTAACTGGTTTTGTGCTTCTGCCCTAGGCTTCTCTACCCCCTCAGTTAATTTTTGACAAGGTGGTCAAAATGATCCTTTTGAAAAATAGAAGTTAGATCAGGTACTCAAAAAATCTCTAATGATCGTAAGCTGGAAACAATCTGTATGTCCTCTAAGTAGATAAACTGTGGTATATCCATACACTAAAATACTCCTCAGTTACAAAAAGGAACAAACTTTCAACACATGCAAGAACACTGATGAATCTTACATGTACTTTAGGACAATGAAGCCAGACCCCAAAGAATATATAATGTGTCATTTCACTTACAACAATCTCGTAAAGGCAGAATTATAAAGATGGAGGATGGAAAGCAACCAGTGGTTGCCAAAGGCAGGAGGTAGAAGGGCTGACTACAAAAGACAGCAGCAGGGTATCTTGGGGGATGGAACAATTCTATGTCATGTTTGTAGCGGCAGATATACACTCTATGCATCTGTCGCAACCAAAAGACCTACCCAAACAAAGAGTGAAATTTACCACTTGTGAATTTTTAGAAAATGGGGAATCTCAAAATGGAATAAAAGCTGTAACAAATGATTGTAACTATATTAGAAGTGAATAATAAAACCATACTGAAGAGGGTGAGGGAGAAAAGTTAACCTAACATACTTTGAAAAACAGTATTTCTGACTATATTAGGCTAAAGACAAAAAGTACTGTACATAAATACTGTACTCTAATAAATTTGTTCTTCACAGGGATATAGGCTAGCAACTGTGAAGTTATTTTATGGGTATGTATGGCTAAACAAATAAATAAAATATGCAGATAAAGTGAGCCTGGTTTCTCACTGATGGAGAACAAAGCTACAAAGGAAAGGGGAAGGGTAGAATTAATGTTGCAGTACTGGATCACAATTAGATGTAACATATGAACTAATGTTTTTACTATATATACATAGAGATATGCAAATAAATACTATATGTCTTTACATATACCCCGTATATTTTCAAACTGTCTACTAAGAGGACTGAACTCATACAGCATCCAGATCTTGGTTTCTAAATACCGTTATGTAATAAGAGGACCCTAATTTCCTTGGAGGAGTGGTGGATTCTAGGGCTGGGGTATAACATAAGATAGGTCTGGAGCCTCTGATATGCAAATGCTCAAAAAGTAAGCACTTCAAAAAGGCACAAGAGCCAACCTGAAAGAGTTCTCAACACCAAAGCTGGAACAAAACCAGTTATTGTAGTATTGGATTATAATACATTGAAAAAAATAAACAGCCATGAGTCTGCATGGATCCTGATTATAAATTGAGTGAAGAAATAGCTCTTTCAGAACGATTATAACAGGTGAAGGAATGAGGAAAATAGAAAATCACCATCAGTGATTTTTGTACAGGCAAGATCTACCAATGAATGATAAAACTAGCGGGTGAAAGTTTAGAAGAAACAGGATATTTGCATAATCTCAAAGTACCTCCTTCAAGATATTAATTATAATGGGAAAAATAGTTACAGTGGAGAAATCCAGCAGATACCACAAGAAATCAAGATTAACATTACCAGTAATAAGAAAATGGACATCATGTGCTCTCTAATATGGTACACTGAGAAGGGCATTCTTGTGGTATTCTTGTCAAAAACAAATAAGCTTCATGTAATCATGAAAAAATATCAGACAAATCTGAATGGAGGGACATTCTATAAAATAACTAGCCAGTCCTTTTCAAGTGTCAAGGTCATAAAAGACAAGGAAAGACTCGGATACTAACTGAAGAGAAGAGAGCTGACAAGGACAAGACAACTAAATGCAACGTGGGACCCTGGAACAGGAAAAGGACATTAGTGGGGAAAAAATGGTAAAATCCAGATGGTCTGTACTTCAAGTTTATATTATTGTGCCAGTTTTACTTCCTAAGTTGTGATAATCATAATACAATTATGCAAGATGTTAACATTAGGGGAAGTTGAGTGAAACTCTTTGTGATCTGGTTTCTAGGTACCACTTCGACTTCATCTCCCACTTTGCTCACTCTCCTTGCTCCAGCCACACTGGCCTCTTTGTCAGCCACACAAAGAACACGCACACGACCACCTCAGGGTCTCCATACTTTTTAGTCCTTCGCCTAAAACATTCTTCCCCTACTTACTTATATGGCTCTCTCTCTTCTAATCTTCCTCAAGAAATATGCTTGAATATTACATCATCAGAGAGGTTTTCCTTGATTTTCCTATATAACATGCCCCCTTCCCCCATTATGCTCTATCTCCCCCTATTTTATTTTTCTTCCCAGCAGATATCACCAGCAGACATACTGTATGTTTATGTATTGTTGGTCTCCACCACTGAACTGTTAAGCTCTCAAGAGCAAGGATTTCATCTATTTTGTTCAATGCTGTACTTCCAGTATGTAAAATAGCAATTATTATATAGTAGGTGCTCAATACATATGATGAATGAATGATTCATCTCAAGCATCAAGTCTTCCAATAAACTTTACTTGCACCCTTCTTATCCAAAGTATAAGATGCTACTCTCTTTCCTAGTCTCAGGATATGCTGTGCAGAGCTACTTAGCTGAACTTCTCTGTCACTGCAAGTACAAATGGACTACAGCAGTATCTCTCAGTTCTGTTTTAGAATTTTTTTTAAAACAAGTGAAAAAAAATTTAGGTAAAAAAGAACTATACCATTATGAAGAACCAAATGAAAATGGAATACAAGTTATTTCACAAAGGAGATTACACATTATTCTGTATCACTCTAATGAACTGTTAAAAATATTTATCATTTTCAAGATAATTTTAGTTGTTAATGAGAATATTCTAAAGCAGTCAATGGTTTTAAACATCTAACCATGGAAGAGTAGTAGGTGAACTAAATTTGGATTAAAAGAAGGTTTTACAAAGCTCCTATTCTCATTACTTTAAAAATACAATTCACCTAAGAAATATCTGATTTTTATACCAAATGGCAACAACCACTTTAACCTTTTATCTAAGATATTAGTAGAACACTTCAAAATTCAGGTAAAAAAATGTGAACATGTACTAATAATATCTAGATCAGTGGTTCTCAATCTTCAGTGTGTATTAGAATCACCTAAAGGACCTGCTGAAACACAGGTTTCTGGGCTCCATCATTCAGTAGGTCTGGGGTGGGGAGTAAGAATTTAAATTTACAGGTCCTCAGTAATGCTGAGGCTGCTGGTTTAGAGACTGCAGTTTGAAAACTGCTTAGTGCTCTAGGCAAAGTTTTTGTGACCTGTTCACTGATACTTAAAACAACATAGTAAAAGCTAAATAATATATTGCTATATTAGTATTTAACAAATTGAGACTAATTTGGAAAATGCCATGGGCAGATTCCTATTGTACCTCACAACCTAGTCACACAAGCAGATGTGATGAGGTGTGATCTTGGCCTGGGAAAATGAGTGTTTCAGGTGGATTCCACACACCTATCTGTTGGCAGTATTAATGGATTATGGGGGAAGTTTCTCTATAGTAGCCTATAGGAACAAGTCCAACCATGGATCACTTCTGATTTATTTACCATTTTCCATGGTGCTTGTCAAAAGACAAATATTATCAGTTGACCCTTGAACAAAGCAGGGGTTGGGGCGCTGACCCCATGCACAGTCAAAAATCCACAGAACTTTTGACTCTCCCAAAACTTAGCTACTTATAGCCTACTGTTGACCAGAAGCCTGATGACATAAATAGTTGATTAACACATATTGCACATGTTGTATTACATATTATATACTCTATTCTTACAATAAAGTAAGTTAGAAAAAAGAAAATGGCATTAAGAAAATCATAAAGAGAAAATGCATTTATAGTACTGTAGTGTATATACTGAAAAAAATCTGCATATAAATGGAGCTGCACACTTTAGTAGTATTGTTCAAAGGTCAACTACACTGCATTAACTAGACTGTTCATAATTTACAATGGTATCAAGTAGAAGCAACAGTATTAACAGTGTTCAAGATCCACGTCAAAAGTATTTAATGGTGGCTAAGAAAGGAAAAGTATTACTAGTTTTTTCATGGTATGAAAGAGTAAAATCACAGAAATTAAATACTAAAGTAGCTGAAATAAGCAAAAAAAAAAAAAAAAGGGTAGGATTATGTTGAGACTCCGTACAGAATCATTTATACTACTTTCATAGAATAAAAGGGATAATTATGATGCATATGCATTCAAACTTTAAAAGTGCTAAAAAGCAATAGTGGAAAAAGTCTGAATTGGCTCTGCGGACTCAGTAGAGAAGCACACTGTTAAAGTGACTTATGGGTAAGCCTTCTAAAAGAAAGCCAATCTAGGGCTTATGTTAATTAGAAAAGTAAAGACTTGAAAAAATAGCAAATCTTAGTACAAAATATGTGTTTTCTTATAATAGCTATGGAATTTCATATTATGACATAGCATTCTTAGTTTCAATGTTTGAGCTTAAGCAGTCTACCTGAAGCTGAAGAAAAATATGGTAAACCTTAGAGTTCTTTGATCCAAGAGTATAATGTCTTAAATTAGTAACACAAATGAAGCTGGTTTTTATTGGTGCTTTTTTTCCTATCAGCACTTAGGATGTTGGCAATGAAAAATAACTCACTGTGGTTTTAGCAAGAGATGAGACCACTATTGTTATTTGTGTAGTTATCCTTTCTATTGTGTATCAGTAAATACACAAAGATGTGAGTTTCAAAAATACCGTACTTCCTTTAGTTCTTTGTGATGCTCAAGGAAATTTTTAAGTAACTGAAGCAAAAGCCTTTCAATCATTTTGTACCTGCTGTAAAAGAAAGCTTCAGAAAAACAAGAATTGCCCAAAGACTGTAATTTATCTATGAAAACATATCTGAGATCTATTTAACTGAATATGAATACCTTAGTTTGGCCAATCAAGGTACAATTCAAAAAATTAACAGTAGATGTATTATGATACATTCTGCTGGCCAAATAGTGAATTCTCATTGCAATGTATGGCAACGTGCTCTTCAAGATACAGTCCACACTCTAGCACAGGAGAGAATTTAAAGGGTCTCCTTACAAGGAAGAATGAGCCTGGGGAAAACTCTCATTGTCTGAAGACTATCCAGAAGACAAATACTTCACTGCATATATATGCTGTTTTGATAACACCTTCTTCGTTAAATGCCAATAGCAAGTTGCCAAGAGAAAAAAAAAAAGGATTGATAATGAAAAATTAACCTAATAGTAGGTGGTTAACAAGTGACTTTAAGGGTCACTAAGAGAGGACTCAATCACTAACTTAATCTAAAAGTAAATGAATTTGGCATTAAAATGCAAAATATTTAACAATATTTGTCGAATATGGTAAATCCAATAGTCACCCCTACTGCAGAAACATTCCATAACAGAATAATTTGTTAGAGGAAAAAAAGTAACATCAATGAAAGCCAGACATTAGAAATAACAACACATCAAAGACACGTGAAATACACAAGGATTTAGGATACTGTGAATAAAGATATCAATGAAAATGTTAGTAATATTGGCCCTGTAACTGACAACAATGGAGTACACATCTGATTAACATAATAGCTGATTCTACAGTTGTTTTAAACATTTTTAAAATGAATAAGTGAATTTACTTTATTTTAAAGCAACAAACTATTTTTTAAATTCCACATACAGTAACTTGAGACAATTGCCATAGTGTAAAAACATTAGAGACAAAGAAAATTACATTTTAAGTTATAAATGGTTATATCCCCTTAAAATTTCTATAAAAACAGTACTTCAATGTAGAAACTGTCCCTCATCTAACTGCCTACCAAGAGATAGTTAAGTGAGGTAATTTATTAACATTCATGAAAAGGATGTAAAAATCATGTGGAAGACTGTAGGTTTGATTTGTTATCATATTACAACAGCAGTGTAATAGGACATACTAGAGCATACGGTTTAAGAGATTCCTTATATTATTCCTTCAAATAAATAACATATTGTAATGGAATATTTCATTCAATGGTAAAGTTAAAATCTCTTTTGATATTAAAAAAGTAATGAGTCTAGAAAATTTTAAAATTAAAACAACACTGAATTTCAGAACCTGAAAAATCCATCAGGACATTAAATTAACACTTAACCACCTGAAAAGAAACCTGTTTATATGAATATTGGTTGTTATAAATACAACCATTTTTTAAAGAGGAACGTGACGACATTTCTGCGAGACAATAGAAAACACATAGTAGTTCACTGGCTTAAAAGAAAACCTACAAATGTAGTACAGATTAGCAACATTAGGAGGTTACCTGACTACTAGTTTCACTTATAGCTTCTAGGAGTTTCTCAACTGCAGCTTGTAGTCGAGAGCTAATACTCAGCATAAGTTCTTCATTTTCAGGGTCTATTTCATTTCCAGCAAAACCACTCCTCACAAGCCGTTCTGAGAGATCTGTCCCTTCTTCAGTCACTTTTGACCACACGCTACTGTCATTTCTTGGCATATCACTTCCGGAATAAGAGGGTATAGACTCATCTATAATTGAAATAACAGTATTTTAATTTTTTTATTTTTATTTTTTTAAAGATTTTATTTATTTATTTGACAGAGAGAGACAGCCAGCAAGAGAGGGAACACAAGCAGGGGGAGTGGGAGAGGAAGAAGCAGGCTCCTAGCAGAGCAGGGAGCCCGATGTGGGCTTGATCCCAGGACCCTGGGATCATGACCTGAGCCGAAGGCAGACGCTTAATGACTGAACAACCCAGGTGCCCCGAAATAACAGTATTTTAAAGGCATAAATCAATTATAATTAATAATTATAGTAAAAAAAGTTACAAAATAAAATCAAGTTAAAAGCTGAAATCATTGAAATACAGGTCTTTTTTTAAGGCCTTTTAATAACAACAGTGCAATATAACAAACAGGCAAATACAGAACCTAATATTATTTGATAACCAAGCAGGCAGAAGAATGAGAAAGATAATGGTATGCTAAGAGGGCTTCGCAGAAATTAATACTTGGGTTATTCAGTATTTTTTCTTTGACAAAAACTTTTTTTTTTAAGATTTACTTACTTATTTTAGAGAGAGAGCAAGAGTGCATGCATATATGCACAAAGGAGGAAGAGGCAAAGGGAGAGAGAGAGGGAGAAAATCTCAAGCAGACTCCAGGCTAAGTGTGGAGCCCTATGCAGGCCTCAATCTCATGACCCGAGCCAAAATCAAGAGTTGGACGCCCAGCCGAGACACCCAGGCGCCCCTCTTTGATAAAAACTTTTACAATAACTTTCAACAGATATTTACTAAGTGCCCACCATACAGGATTTACTAAGTAATGGAGACACACAGGTGGTGGGATCTGGTTCCTAACCTCAAGGGCTGTATAAGAAAATAAGTACATAAATGATATGAAAAGAAAAACACTGTGCAATGGGATA
Organism: Ailuropoda melanoleuca; assembly: GCF_002007445.2. Lineage (NCBI taxonomy): Eukaryota > Metazoa > Chordata > Mammalia > Carnivora > Ursidae > Ailuropoda > Ailuropoda melanoleuca. The sequence goes on along the minus strand of NC_048218.1, from coordinate 142,032,090 downwards.
TTCCAGGTATACAGAAGGACAGAAGAAGTGCTAGATTTTGTCTAGAACAGATCCTCTGATTTTTTTTTTTAAAGAGTTATTTATTTGAAAAGGAGGGTGAGCGAGCAAGCAGGGGGAAGGAGGGAGGGGGACAGAGAGAATCCTTAGACATACTCCCTGATGAGCATGGAGCCCAACTCGGAGCTTGATCCCAGGACCTCAAGATCATGACCTGAGCCGAAACCAAGAGTCGGGGAGTTGGATGCTTAACTGACTGAGCCACCCAGGCGCCCCACAGATCCTCTGATTTCTGAGCACTATACTGGGTAGCAGCATCACAAGCTCGGGCTAGACAGTAAAAAGGGACCAAGATAATTTTGCATCCTGAAACTTTTGTAAGAGGTAGACTACAAAGAGGTTAATAGACTGATAAGCAGTACTAATTTAACTATGGATGTATGTATCCACACTATTCTTATTTTTTAAGCAAAACTGAGTTTACATGAGCAGAGAATAAGCTTTGAAAGTGTCTTCTCTAAACTGAAATAAAAGCATAGGTTAGTCATTGCTGTCACTGAATACAGGATTCATCTGTAGCAGCAGACTATAACCCAACAATGAAATATCCTGAGGAGGAATTACCTATTCTTTTATTACATATAGTGCGTAATTCTTACCAGTAACTTATCAGAAAGTTAACAAATTAACAGCAAACTTTAATTTCCAAAGTACTCAGAATATTCATTTTGATATAGTCATCCAGAAGAACAGGAGCTACTAATTAAAATGTCTAGCTAAGCTAAAGTAGCTGGTGCCCATGGATTTCTCTCAATCTCATGTATTAACAATATCAGATACAGTTTCAGAAACAAGATCTGAACAGAGCACAGTTCAATATTCACTAAGTACCTCCTCTGTACAAGACACTGGCTAAAGAATCCAAAACTGCATTCTAGGAAGGAATTTCAAATGTTTGCTATTACACAGTTTATCTAAGTTCTTAGCGTAATACTCAATACAATTTTCACTTTGTATTTTTTTTTTAAAGATTTTATTTATTTATTTGACAGAGATAGAAACAGCCAGCGAGAGAGGGAACACAAGCAGGGGGAGTGGGAAAGGAAGAAGCAGGCTCATAGCGGAAGAGCCCGATGCGGGGCTCGATCCCGTAACGCCGGGATCACGCCCTGAACCGAAGGCAGACGCTTAACCGCTGTGCCACCCAGGCGCCCCTCACTTTGTATTTTTATTCTAAAAGTTAAAAACAGCAACCAGACCAATATTTACTTATATTATTCCACGTATTCAAAACTGAATGGTCTTGGTTATAGGGATTAACACTTTATAAGTATTCACGAGTTCAAAATGATCTTGGAATTCAAAATAAATTCATATAAAGTACAGTATGATGTATATATTACAAAGTTACTAAACAAAATGAATGTAGTCTGGAAAATAAATATTTTTGAAGATGCTGTGGAAGCAAGAAATATTAATAGTTTATAATTGGTGTTTAAAACTAAAAATATATGTTATATAGCATCTTTAAGAAATTAAATGTATTCTAGTGATCTTTTCTAACAAATACAGACAATTTGACAAATCTGAGGAAAGAGAATAGTCTGATACAATGGGGAGCCAAGGCTTTAGGGGGCGAAAGTATGTGGAAAAGTTAGGATGGGGTGGGAGGAGAGCAAAAGGAGGGTAGTTGGAAAGGAGGCTGTATCCAAGTTGTGAATGGTTTTAACTTTTATAGGAACCTTGGGGTTTTGCTATAAATAATGGGGTAGGAAATGATTTTTTGAACAGGAAGATATCAAATCTATAAATCAGGAAATAAACTGCAGCAATGCACAAAAAGGGCTGAAGAAGAGACAGGTTAGAAGATTATTTCAATCAGGGGACCTGGGTGGCTCAGTTGGGTAAGTGTCTGCCTTCGGCTCAAGTCACGATCCCAGAGTCCTGGGATCGAACCCCGTGTCGGGCTCCCGGCTCAGCTGGGCGTCTGCTTCTCCCTCTCCCTCTGTGTGCTCCCTCTCTCAAATAAATAAATCAATCTTAAAAAAAAAAGAAGAAGAAGACTATGTCAACCATCTAGATGAGAAGTGTTGAAAAGTGGGGTTGGGCACAGGTCGGAGAAGACTAAATGTGTAAGACAAGGGAGAAAGAAAGTAGTAAAAGATGACTCGGGTTCAAGCGCAGGTCATTCTTGGTGACAGAAGAGCCATTAAGAGAAATATTTTAAAAATCAGGATAAAGCGTATAGAGCAGGCATGAAAAATGAAGTTGGAAGTGTTAATGGGCTAGGTAGAGAAGATGAGTCAACTTCTGGAAATACAGGTCTGCAGAGCCTTAGAAGTCATTTGTATTAAGGTGAGAGTCGAAATCCTGAAAGAGGATACATTTATTTCATGAGCAGTAAACAACTGCTTTCCTGTTTCAGGAGAGAAGGAGGACAAACATAGTTGGAGCCTCCAAAATATACTTAGCTAACAAAAGAACCTGTGTGAAAAAAAAGTCATAGAAAGACAGAAGACGTTCCAGAAGACAAGGGAACATTTCTAAAAAGGTAGAGAAGTCAGTTATGTTATTTGTTTAGACACTCAAACAGGACAAGTACTGAGAAGATGCTACTGGATTTGACAAGTGGGAGGTCACTGTTGTCCTGGGAGAGAACAGCTGTGGTACTGTATATAGGAAGAGAAACCAAAGCTGGTAAAAGTAGGAGTTGATCTGATCTCTCATCGAGTTTCTCAAGGTTTACCTTGAGTGGGGAGCAAAGTAGAACCAACGCACTTCCTGCCCCCCATGTTATGAAAATATCAACACGCTTCGGGGAAAGAGAAGAAATCAATGGTGAGGAAAAAAAATTAAAGATACTGTATATTTCATGGGAACAAATCTCAAGCACAAACTACAACAAAATGGCTTATAAAAAGCCACTGAATGCTAATTTTTTTCAAATGCTAATGAAAAAATATTTGTTAAAGTATCTAGAAAAGGTGATGTCAACTAGCTTAATGTATCTTACTGATCACATTCTGAAAACATACACAAACAGAAATAATGTGAATATGTTCCAATGAGGAAATAGAACTTCTGTTGTTGTTTATTCCAATGAAATAAAAGAATGAAAAAGACATCAAGGTTATGCTGTATTTATAATAACTAGCCTTTGGGAGAAAAATCAGAGAAAAACATAAATTGGCAGGGCAATTTCATAAAAAGCCTACAGAAATCTCAGAATTGCCAGTTTGGTGAAGGGGCTCATGATTTCAGATTGGTGAACCACTCAGATCTGTGTCTTAAACAAAGCAGATGATGGTTATTCAAAAGTCCTTTAGTCATTTACCTAACAGATTTATACCATGTTCATTCCTTATCTTCCCAGATTAAGCAGCGTAGGTGATCTGACAGAGCATCCCCTATCCCAGTGGGCTTCTGAAGATCTCTAGAGCTCCAACTGGAAACCACTGACTCTACTTTGCGTCTTACGCCTGACGGACGAGTAAACTGAACTGAAGCCCTGGGAGACTGAGAGATTTGCCCAGGGTAGCAGAGAGCTGGAGTAAGAATCAAGCGCCTTCTGATTTCCAACACAGCATTCTTTCTGTCACATCACACTACTCCAAAAGGAAGCTGCAGCAGATGAGATTCAGTGCCTGGTCATCTGGGAAAATGAGGAGGGCCTAAATGAGATGAAATGGTCAAGGAGGGCCTCTCTGAGGAAGCAGCATTAGAGTATTCTAGTTAATAACTACTGTTGGCTATAGACATTTGGCCTTTATCCTAGAAACAATAGTAATATTTAAGATACGCAGTCACTGAGGAGATTGGAAGGTTGGGCTGAAGGTCCTAAAGGCAGTTTCCCAGGAGGTATTCACAGACTTTAGTTTCCCCTGAAAGTGGAAGGCTTCCCAGGGGGGTCAGCCTAGCAACAAGCACACTCATGTCAATGGTTAAGTTCTGATGTCATCTTCCTTTAGGATTTAAAAAAATGTATTAACTTTATTGATTTTCCTATTACAAAAGTAATAGAGGTAAGCATTCTACCACTGAGCCATCACAGTTCAGGCCTCAAAGAACTTTTCTTTCAACATATCCTAGGGGAACTTACTGTTATGAACTACTTTAATATTCACTCAAGTTCAACTAATTTCACAGTGGCTCAAAATCTCCCTTTAATTTTATAAACTAGGTTACTCTTATGAGGAAGCACACATTAGCAAATCAATTATTTACTCTTTTAGAGAGTTAACAAGTCCATACATGCGTAAAATCTGAACAAGTTTGGACTTGAAAGCTGAAAATAGATCACAAGTGCTACTACCTAAAATAAAAAGTCATATATAAAAACTGAAAAGCAAATGTTGCTTCATAATCAGAATAAGACTGAACTTTTTCTGAAATATTAAATAAGACATAAAAGAAATATTTCAAAAGTTCCTTTTAGTTTTTACAATAAAGGCTCCATGAAAAGTATGAAGGAACATCAGAAAAAATTCTTTCAAATGAACAGTGTCAATTTTTTAAGCCAATATATTCTTCGAACTTTATCAGAAAATTCAGTTTTAAATGATAAATTCTATTAACTCAATATTTCCTTCAAGATGCAAAATGTATCTCTCAGTGTCCCCAGATGATATTAGTGGTCGTCATCCTAATTAGTTTGATAAACACTTTTACAATAACACCAAGAAAGTGTTACCTAATTCTTTTCTATACATCAAGATCTATATGTAGAAATAAAAAAGCCCTTGATTGACAGCTTAACAGAGAGTGAAATTAATTTGAAAAAATACTTCTACAAAGTTTGAAAAGAATGAATTTGAAAGAAAGGTTAAAAATGCAGTATTATTTCAGCTCTTATTTTATTAAAAGAGGTTTTTTTTTTTTTTCAAAAAATTTTTAAGATTTACTTATTCATTTTAGAGGGAGAGAGAAGTGAGAGCACAAGTGGGAGGGGTAGAAGGAGAGGGAGACAGAAACTCTAGCGGACTCCATGCTGAGGGTGGAGCTTGATGTGGGGCTCGAGCTCATGACCCTGAGATCACAACCTGAGCCAAAACCAAGAGTCGGAGTCTCAGCCAACTGCACCGCCCAGGCACCCCAAGAGGTTTTTAAAATTATCTTTGTACTCAACTGAGGGAGTTTTCTTTGCACTTGGAAACAGGCTACTGGCCAACTTGTAATTAGGTAAACCTTCTGTAACTGGGATAATTTCTTCTCATTTCTCCACATGAAACTTAAACAGAATGCTCTCAAAAAACGCAAATATTGGCATTTTTAGAAGGTCAGCCTCTAACTGGGGAGAAATGCTTGGGTGTGGAATGGTAGTAAAGTATGGACTTGATCTGCTGATCCAAGAGTCCAAACCCTATCTTTCACCATCTGACAAAAACTTTCTCACCTTTTGATTGCCTGATTCCCTCATCAATAAGGAATTAAAAAACAAGAGGTAGATGTCAGCAGTGTGAAAGTAAGAAATTCAAAGAAGAGCCGAGCCCAGCCCACACAGCTGGAGGAAGAGAGAATTAGAGCTATGTCATATCAAGATCTAACCTCTGGATCCACACTTAATTCTGTCATACTTCAAACCACTTTTCTGAAAGGAAGAAAGGAGCTAGCAGAGGACAGACTAAAGATCAAGTCTTGGGTTTCTTACTGGGTTTCTTATCAAGACTTTCTTCTAACCATCTCAAAAGATATGCGAAACTGATGCTTGATTCTTAAAAGCTCTTTATTTCTAATCTAATAGGGTGGTTTCAGGATATCGCCAATACCTCATGGCTATTGAGTCCTGAGAAGTAATGTGGGATTTTTCTTTTATAATGGAGAAATTAAACAGTCTCTGGTTTTTACAGCAAAGTAGTTAACCCTGAGTATGTACAACAACAACTCCAAGATATAATGCCATACAATAATGATGTTTTGAGAATACTGGCTCCAAAGTATTTGTGTCTGAAGATTTTTTTGTTGGAAAAAACTTTAATACTGTCTCTTCTGTATTTTCAACACATAGCAAAACTGCCTTGAATTCAGAAAGATTTACTGAAGATAATGATGACAGTCTCAACAGCATATAAAACTAGTACCTCCTGTGTGTTCCTCATGGATACATGACTTTATAGGTGCCTCTGCTTCTGATCTCCAAATCAAGCTGGCAGATGACTGGACCTTACTAGATCTATCTAAAATATCAAGAACATGGCGACCAATTGTTTCTTCAACAGCTGCTGTTGTCTTTACAACTTCTAAGAGGATCTTCAGAAGTCTGTTATTAGCTTTCTGGAGCGCAAACCTGTACAGATAAAGAAATATTTATTAAAATGTTTAACCTTTTTGAAGCAAAAATTTTGCTTATGTCCCAAAAAACTGTACCACAAAATATCTGACTTGAAAAATAAAATACCATACAATCTTCTCTACTAAAATAACATGCAATCACACTTAAAATGAAGTGCTTTTGTTTTTTATTTATTTAATAATTAGATTATAAAATTTGTTTTCTTCTAAAAAATTTTGGTCCATCAGTAAACTTTTTTTTTTCTTTTTACAAAGGTGCAATACTTCACTGATCTTAAATCACATAGCTAAAGTTTTAAGCTAGTGAAGTTTCTAAATTAGAAGAACATTTTAAGGAGATACAAGTTAAGTTTTAAAAATTGTGGTAGTATCCAAGCACATGCAAGCTGATAATACCATTTATGGTTCTTGTACATGTTTCACATTTAATTTTTTTTTATGTGTCAAATATAATTTAAAATCTAAGTTAAAAATTCCACCAGAAAAATGTATATTTCTACAACTTCCTGGTGATAATCTAGACAGTTAAATTACAAAAACAGGCAAAGACTTGTTTTTAAAAAGATCTATTGTGCAATATCACTATCTGCCAACACCAGAGGGAATATCATAGGACATTCATTATATCTGCTCCAGAGACACAAATTTCTCGAGTTACATAAACCACATTCATTTCAGCTAGTAAAAGAAGCCTATTTTCAACCAAATGGAATAGTGCATTTGTCTTTTTAAAAAGATGTCAAACATTCTCCTTTTCAAAAAAACTACAAAATACTGCTAACCACTCACACCTAAATATCTCAGCAAAAATAATCATTGTTAACATTTTAATGCCTTTCTAGCCTTTCCCTCCACCTCATAAATACATTTTAAAAACAAAAATAGAATTATCCAGGACAAAGAGTTTTTATAAGTTTTGTTTTTTTGCTTAACACAAACATCTTTTCATGTCAAGAAATATACTTCCATAAATGCTGATTCAGTACATTATCTGATTAATCTTCTGAATAACTAAACAATTCTCTTGTCCTAATTGTTTAATTCAATAAGAGTACTACAGTGGCAAACTTTATATTCAATATATATAGATAAAACAAGAGACTTTCATGGTAAAGGTCCTCTGCCTTAAGACAGTTTGCTCTCTCAACTTCACACTGTGGGAGATCACCAACAATCAGGTTAAAGGATATCTATTTTCACAGGCACATGACGTAACTATTTTAAGACAAGGTAATAAACGGACAAGTTTTTCTTCAGTATTTGTCAAGTGAAAGAGACAGTTCTATTTTTGTACCTAGATCAAGTTTCTGCTTACATGAGACCAGGACATTAAAAATAAAACTCTAAGTAATTTAGTTAGTAGTAAGTCAGTCAAGGGTTTTATTTAACTTTTTCTTAGGTTTTGTTCAAGCCCCAAACACCTCAGGATTAGGACAATATGAAAATATTTCTAAATAAGAGAAATGATTAAAATTAATATGAGGTAAAGAGAAATAAATATGAATACTCATTTATTAGCACTCGCTGCAAAAATTCCTAAAAATTAAACACTACGTAGTTTTTAAAATATACCAATCAGAGATAAATAATATAAAATAAACAAAATGTTTATTTTATATTGCCATGGTAACTCTAATTTTCATACACTGTCTTTCTTGTTTGAGTTCCATACTGACTGTGTTCCATACTGATGATCCAATGGGGAAGCCAAAATCTTAGGGGCCAAATTCCTCCATGCAAGCTGAGGAAGGAGGTTAGGAGGACACAGAGGGTTGACAGTCACAGAAATTGGAAAAGGAGGAAATTAAGTTAGTAGATATTAATTTAAGATTAAAGAAATTATTTTCATTTGAACAAAACAGATTTTAAAATATTATGCTTACAGTCCTTAATATGGGGGTGAATTCTCATTTAATAGTTTACATTTTTATATTAACATCTACAAAGTCAAGTCAGGGAAAGTTTTGTTAACTTCGGATCATTAATTTATTCCTCTATAAAAGTGGGTTATGGATTAAAAGTTCTCATCTGATATGCAGTAAATGAAAAAGAAGCTAACTATAGACTATCACACTTCGTTTTTTTTCTCATCACAAGCAAGGGCGTGGCTTATATTGAATGCATGTCCATATAATGAAGAAATGCACTCACAAGTGCAATAGTGTTTTTTAGGATAAAAAAATGGCATATGAGCAGAATAAAATTAATTAAGAAAGGTTCGATAATCGAATAATGCCTTATCATTTACTAAGTACACGGTCAATATCCAAACAAAAATTACTTTACACAAAAAAGATTTTAAAAAATTTTTCTCCTTAACAATCAAAAATTGACAATTCTTTACATACACAGTAAAATGGACAAATAAATGTACAAGATCAAAATAAGGACAAATAAAGTTTACTACATTGAAACAACTATTTATTTCCCTTTCTACCAAAAAAATACACATTTTATATACCTTTCATTGGTCAGAATATCAGGAGGCACATCTTCAGGTTTTCTGTCTGACTCCTTTTCTTTAAAGGTCTGTTCTTCAATTTCCTCTTGGTTTTCATTTCCATTCTGCTTAAGTTTGCGCAAAGGTAGAGAGGACAAAACAGAAAGAAAACCTATCATCTTGGAAACAACATGTGGTTCTTCTATACTGTCATGAAGTGAGATAGAAATCTCTACAGGCAAAACAGATATCTTTGAAATAATATTTAACTACATTTTATTAAGGGATTAGCATTATCAAAAAAGATAAGGCAACCCAATGCAGAGATGAAAAGAACTTTAATGGGTTCAAGCTAGTGCACACCCTAGTGTGACATCAAGTTTGTTAGGTTGCTCCCTGGTGAAACAATAGTTGCTGCTATAGCAATGTCCTATGCAAATTACCTTAAATAGAAGGTAAAACATCTTGACTCCACCTACCTTGCATATAAACAATCACAAATACATTAAGCTCACAACCTATAAAAAATACATTCCACGCCACCAACAAAGACAAACAGATCCTACTGCATTGATGATCCATTGCTCCTAGTGGGCCAAAGTCCATACTACCTGTGTTTGCGTACTGCTGTTGCGCAGCTCACAACACAGCTTCTCTCTTCCAGCTAGAGACAGCTGCTTTAGTGCTTCCAGCTCCTCTAAAAGCACCCTCTCTCTCTCTGAAACCAGGTTTTCATTATCTATTGAGGATCTCTAAATAAGAAAAAAGGTCATGAGAGAATACTGTTCGCGATAGAAGGAAAAAAGCAGAAATAATTAGATTTCTTTTAACCCCCTGGAACCAAGAGGCTCTTTCTACCTATAAGTTACATCCCATGATTAGGAGTTAAAAGCATATATAAAGTTCAATGCAAAATTTGAAACTTAAAAAAGCTAATTCAGGAATCTGTGAAGCTCAATTAACATTATTTTCATACGCCAATTTTGCATTGAAAATTCAGAGGTTTAAATTCACAAAATGCAATGAAGAAAAGCAACATCAATTTTTCCAAATGATATGTTTTACGTTCAACTTCCAATTTTCCTATTATTCTATATTTGAAAGAACACATTTCAAAATTTCTCTATTTTTTAAAATCTCTTGTTTTAGTTTAAGTTTTCAAAACAAATTGGATAAATTTGTTTTTATAGGAACTTCTATATAAATATTTCTTGCTTTTCTATAATGATTTTGTGAGTACACTATATATAGCAATTGATAAGAATTTAGCTCCCAAATACCAAGGAGTAAGAAAAGGGATAAGAATGTTATGTAAATCTGCATTTCTCAAATCAAGAAGAGATGTTTCCCTGGAGCAAGTTCCAGAAACATACTACTTCAGATTCCCATTCATGATTAAAAAGACAGATTAAAGATAGATAAAAGTAAACCCTGGAGATGCTAATTGGTGGACTCACGAAACTATAAATGAACATGGGAAAAATGACTGTCAACTGCACCTTAGCACAAAGTTTCCAAAATTGTCAAAGTACTTTTGTTGTGTATGATCAGTGGAATGATTCAAAACAAACATACAAACAACCTTGTAGCCACTTTTCCAATGGCTAAAAAGGCAGATAAATAAAATGGCACAGAGGCAAGCCACTCCAAGGTTGAGTCAGGTGTTCCTAACAAGATCTAAGGCTGCTGTGCTGATGGAGTTCATTCCTGATGTTAAATATTTGTATTTATTCATATCTTGGCAATAATTTTGACTTTTAAAAAAAAGGCTATATAAAGAATACTGTTATTTTAATTGGGGAGAAAAGGGACTCTAAGCCCCATACCTGGGCTAACTGTCTATTCAGTCTCTTAATCTCTTCTTGTAGCTGTTCCTGGTCTTCTCGCTGTCTCTCCATCTGGCGCATGTGTGCCTGCCTTAATAGTTCTGTTGCCTGCTGATGTTCTTGGTATTGTCGTACAAGTTCCTGCCTCATATCTTCCAACTGTTCTTCATTTAACATTAGTTGTCTAGAAGCATCAATACTTGATACCAAAATCTCATCATGGATCTACAATAGTTTATAAAAAAAAAAAAAAGCAGCAATTATAAAACATTTCGTGGAAATCTGTCAATGTCGACAACATTAGAAACAAATACAAAAGCAATTCTAACCCCACGAAGCACCTGATTTTTTATCCCCATTGCTAAGCTGAAACATAAAGTAAAAAAAAAAAAAAAATTGGGGGCGCCTGGGTGGCACAGCGGTTAAGCGTCTGCCTTCGGCTCAGGGCGTGATCCCGGCGTCCTGGGGATCGAGCCCCACATCAGGCTCCGCTATGAGCCTGCTTCTTCCTCTCCCACTCCTCCTGCTTGTGTTCCCTCTCTCACTGGCTGTCTCTATCTCTGTCGAATAAATAAATAAAATCTTTAAAAAAAATTTGTCTTAATTATAATTCCAATTCGGTGTGAAGTTAGTTTATTATCATTACACATTATTCTCTAAAAGCAAAACAGTTGCTTAGCATTTAGTTTAGATGCAGTCTGATTCTAAAGGAGAAGAAGAATAAAGACTAAAAATCCTCAGGATGGCTTCTTCTCTTAATGAAGCTGTAACTCCATTATCCCTCTTGACATTTTATGATGAGGAGATAATATAAATGAATATTTATAATTAAAATTAAATTTATAAAACATGAAAAATTTTACCTATTTATATTATGCAGTGGTCATCACAGTACTGCTTGCTAAGAAACAATTTTCAATAATTTGTATTTGGAAATAAATCTTTACATTCACCTTCTCAAACTCATAAGAAATCAACTCCTTAATGAAGTTCACAAGTACTTCAATTCCCAAAGAACTATTACTTAAATGAACAATTGCTGGTAAATTAAAGAGGTTTTTACAACTACCTTAGTTTTGCCCTTCATGAAGAAGTTGATACATTTTATTTGAATATGCCTCTAAACAAGACATAATCCACCCTGAACATTAATAAAAAATTTGAATTTAGATAATTTTAAAACATAGGATTTACTACTTTCTGTTAAACACACAAACAGTTGCAGTATAGACACAGAATAGATCGTCCATTGATGAGTAAGTAAAGAAAAGAATTAGTATATACAGAGTACAATACTTTAAATTATCTTCTTAAACAGGTAGCTATGTCCTTGTGCTGTTATTATCACATTAAATGACGCAAATATTTTATTCATATATACTGCTAAACTATAGGATAATTAATCTTAAATTGACTGAAACAAAATTAATGCAGGTATAAACTTATAATGAGATTTTACCATGCACAATATGTACAATATTAACAATAGTATGAACCAGATTTGTCTTATTTAATAATATTGAATCATTTAATCATATATAAATAATAAAACACATTCATAATGTGAATCCCTCAGTCAAGGCTAGATTAGATAACTTCCTTCCCCATTAAGGAACATTAATTACTGCTAATATTTTTATAATGAAGGAAGCCACAATTTTTTATACAAGGAAGCACACTTACAGGTTCTCTGACTATAAATGTTTCATCTTTGGAGAACATTTCTTCTGAAATAGTCAATGCATGGTCCTTCGACTCTAGTATATCATCAAGATTATCACTGTTTGATAATAGAACTTCCTTTCCATCTTCTCCTATCTCCTTACTAAGTGGTTTAAATTCTTCTTTAAATTTCATGTCCACTGCTTCAAAAGTTTGACCCTGTGATAATTTCATTTCATTTAAATGTTCTTGCTGACAGAAAGCATGTGCTTGTTTTGACGATGTAGTATCCTCTTTTTCCCCAGATAGTCTAGATAGTTCAGTTTGTTGAGCAAATGCTATACTCATTGACACAATAACCTAAAGAAATAAAGTAAACAAAAAGGAGTAGATTTATAAATACCAGCAGGAATTTATTTTTTAATATTTTTTAAATTTAAATTCAATTAATTAACATATAATGTATTATTGGTTTCAGAGGTACAGGCCCATGATTCATCAGTCTTTTATAATACCCAGTGCTCATTACATCACATGCCCTTAATGTCCATCACCCAGTTACCCCATCCCTCCACCCCCTTCCTCTCCAGCAACCCTCACTTGTTTCCTATGATTAAGAGTCTCTTATGGTTTTTCTCCCTCTCTAGTTTCGTCTTATTTTTCCTCTCTTCCCCTATGATCCTGTTTTGTTTCTTAAATTCCATATATGAGTGAGATCATGTAATTGTCTTTCTCTGATCGACTTATTTTGCTTAGCATAATACCATCTAGTTCCATCCACATCATACCACCAGGAATTTAAAAAGCAAGTTACTAGTCAAAATGGTTTGTTTATTTATTTATTCATTTTATTTTATTTTTAAGATTTTATTTATTTGAGAGAGAGAGAGCGCATGAGAGAGAGAATACGGCGGGGGGGGGCAGTAGAGGGAGAGGGAGAAGCAGACTCCCCTGCTGAGCAGGGAGCCTGACAAGGAGCTTGATCCCAGAACCTTGGGATCATGACCTGAGCTGAAGGCAGATACTTAACCAACTGAGCCACCCAGACGCCCCTCAGAATGGTTTTAAATTAAAAGAAATCCTACAAAAAGTGACAGAGATATTCTCTATTTTACACGCCTTTAATCTTCTCTAACTAGTGGTCAAGACCTCAAGACTAGCTTTTACTTCAATTTCCTGTCTTGAACCTGATCTGCTTGTCTCTCAATACTAAGAATGCAGCACAGACAGAAAGATTTAAAAAATTAAAAATATGGAAGAGAAGCAAAGAGATATGAAGGACAGAGTGAGAATGTTCAACCAACATCTAATTATTGTTCCAGGAGGATATATTAGAGAATAATGGAAAGGAACTATTTCATGGTATGTAATAGGTGAGAATACATAAGGCACAGCTCCTAACAGTCAAGGAAACCAATGAATCTTGGAAGGACAAATAAAGAGAACATCAAAAAGTTCTTAGAAGTTTCCAGAATAAAAAGATGTATTACCTATGAGGGAACAACAATTAAAATGACAAGGACCTTCTTAGCAGAAACAAAAGGAAGTCAGAAAACAATGAAAGGTTATCTTTAAAGTTCTGACATAAAAATAACTGTCAACTCAGATTTGAATGGTCAATAAAACCATCTTTCTGGAATAAAAGCAAAATAAAAACGTGAAATAAAAACAGAGTTTACTCCTAGTAGATTGTAATAAAAGAATTTCTAAAGTATGTCCCTCAAAAGACAGAAAATGATCCTAGAAAGAAGCTATTAAATGCAAAAAGGATTAGAGCATTCAAATTTCTTTCTGTAAATACACAGATAAATCTAAAAACTGACTGGTATAACAATAATTCTATCTAAATTGTGGAATAAAAAAACATAAGACAGAGGCTTGTAATTCTAGTTAGCATAAATGAAGCACACTATGGCCTCTCTCTCCCACAATTGAAAATTGGACAAAATACAAAAAGAACTACCAGAGAACTCTGAAAAGTAAACAAAACCAAGCAAACTGCAGAGGGTGTCAAAACTTTGAGAAATTTGTATGAAGAAGGTGAAACAGAACTTGTGGTCTGCCCCTAACTGGGCTATTTAAAAAAAAAAAGAATTTACATTTTCCAGAATATTGTAAGACCCAGTGTCCATGCCATATTCAAAATGTTCAATATACAATTCAAACTTAGATGATATACAATATGTTGTATGTCAAATTTGTTGCCAGCAGATTTGTTCTAAAAGAAATGCTAAAGGCAGTTTTTCAGGCTGAAAGGAAATAATACCAGAGGAAAACCTGAAGTCTGAACAACAGCAGCATATTCATTCTTTTCAAGTATGCATGGAGCATTCAACCAGAACATATTTAGAGCAATAAATTCAAGTAAACCGAAATCATACAAGGTATGTCTGACCAGAAAGAAAGTAAAAATTATACATTAAATTAACAGAAAGATATCTGAAAACCCCTAAAATGTGGAAATTTAACAACATACTTCTAAGTAGCTCATGAATCAAAGAGGATGTCACAAAAGAAATCAAATATTCGGATTGAATGAAAATGTGTTGAATGCAGTTTAAAGGTGTGCTTAAAGGGAAACTTACAGCAGTAAATGCATGCATTAGAAAAGAGGATAGGTCTTTTTGGAAACCAGAACCAGTGAGCAAATTAAACCCAAAGCAAGCAGAAACAAGTAAAAAATAAAGAAAAGCAATCAATGAAAGTAAAACAAAGGCAATTTTTTAAAAGCCCAAAAGCTGGATCCTTGAAAATACCAATACAATTGATAAACTTCTAGCCAGAATGAGAAAGGAAAAAAGTGAGAAAGTAGAGATAACATACAGATCCCACAGACATTAAGTGAGAAAGGAATAGTATAAACAACTAACTTCACCAACAAAAATTCAACAGTTGAGATGAAATGGACCAATTCCTTGAGTGACACAAACTAAAAAAGCTCACTCTAAAAGAAATAGATTACCTGAATAAAACAAAACCTATTAAAGAAACTGGATTCACAGTTGAACAAAGCCTTCTGTTAAGGAAAACTCTAGGCCCTGCTGGTTTCACTAGCAATTCTACAAAATACTTACGAATAAAATAATACCACAGTGCCTGGGTGGCTCAGCTGGTTGAGTGTCTGACTCTTGATTTTGGCTTAGGTCATGATCTCAGGGTCGTGAGATTGAGCCCTGCATGGCGCTCCGTGCTCAGTGCAGAGTCTGCTTGTCCCTCTGCCTCTGCCCCTTTCTCCCAATATAAAATAAAATAAAATAAAATAAAATAAAATAAAATAAAATAAAATAAAATAAAACCAATTCTATATAAATTCTTCCAGAAAATAGAAGAGGGAATATATTTCAACAATCTGCCTGTGTAAACTGAGCTTAGCTGAGGAGGAAAAAAAAAAAAATCCAACCAAGCTGAATGGTCTTATTTTAAATTTGTAACTACTACTCTTGCATGAGCCCTTCAAGATCTGGGCAAATCTACTCAATTTCCCTTGTCTTATCCATTTTTTATTCTTTCTCCTAGACAGCCCTCTCTCCTTGAAGTTTCAATGTCTTATCTTCCTTTCTCATTCTCAGGTGCTGACCTTTCTTCTTATTTTAGTGAGAAAATAGAAGCAATCAGAAGAGAACTTTCAAAGGCTCTAAATACCGCATCTGAAAACATCCTGAATCATGAACCAAATATTCTCTGCCTTCCTTCCTGTTATTATGGATAACAATATTATGGATAGCAATTTTGCCATGCTCCTATCTAATGGCAACCCTCCAGGGACTGCATCTCCTCTCCTCCCCTCAGGGACAGTGCTCCAACAACTGCTTCTCTCTCTCCTGACTTAGCTATTTTTTTCCTTCTCTCCTTAATCATTTCTATTAACAAAGAAATATGATATCTTTCTTCTTAAAAAGAAAAAAAAAACAGCAACAACAAAAATCTACTGCTTGGCTCCCTCTATTACCCTTGAGCTACCACTCTATTTCTCTGCTCCTCTTTCAAGTAAAACTCTAATTCATCTCTTCATTCTTCCCCTTCACGCTCTCAGATCCAATCTAATCAGTTTGTCTGCATCACCATCAAATGTGTTCTCCCAAAAGTCACCCATGATTTCACATTGTAAAATCCAATAATTAATTTGCAGTTCTAATCATTCATGACGTATCAGAAACCTCTGACACAGTTTAATACATTCTCTTCTCGATATACTTTTATTACTTGGCTACTGTGATGCAATCTTTTGTTCTTCCCATATTTAATTTACTGCTCTTTCTTCATCTTCTTTGTTCGTCCTCATTTCTCTGACCTCTCAACATTGGCATTATCCAGGCTCAGCCCCCAGATCTCTGCTCTATCTATAGTCACTACATTAGTGTTTTTCAAATTCTTTCACTGCAACCATGGTAAACACACACACACACAACAATAAAAAAATATTTTATATTGTGACCCAAAGCGTACATAGGTACCCGTGTGTGTGTTTATTATTAGTTTTTAAGTAGGCTCCACACCCAACATGGGGCTTGAACTCACAACCCAGAGATTAAGAGCCCCCCATCTCCCAACTGAGCCAGCGAGGCACCCCTATGTGTGTGTATATTTATATAATTGAACCTTCCCATTATTTATTGTGTTAAAATCTTGGACCCAAACCAGTAAATTGATTTTACAACTTAAAGATGAGTTACAGGGCCGCCTGGGTGGCTCAGCTGTTGAGCGTCTGCCTTCGGCTCAGGGCGTAACCCTGGCGTTCTGGGATCGAGCCCCACATCAGGCTTCTCTGCTGGAAGCCTGCTTCTTCCTCTCCCACTCCCCCTGCCTGTGTTCCCTCTCTCGCTGGCTGTCTCTTTCTCTCTGTCAAATAAATAAAATAAATAAAATCTTTTAAAAAAATTAAAAAATAAAGATAAGTTACAACTCAGTTTGAAAAAACACTGCCCTATAGGCCACCATATTTTCATGTCTAGTCTTCTCTATTTCCTGAGCTCTAGATTTATATATCCAACCACTTCTTCAATATTTATTTTTAAACATTTATGAAGTGTCTGCATTTAATGGGTCTGGATTCTTATGCTGAAGGCCTACCTCTCCTCTCCAAAAACTACTCTTCTGCAGTCTTTTCTGACACCTAACAGCAACTCCATTCTTCCAGTTGCTTATGTCAAATAACCGAGAGCAGTATCTTCCCCTGAAGGGCAAGCCCTTGCCCTTTTTCCTTTTATTTCTTCCTCCTGTATCCAGTTACATCTGCTGAGAAGATAAATTTGTGCCGGGATTTCACAATATTTCACCAATGGGTCCTCTGACTGTGGGGCTGGCGGGACTGAATCAAACCGTCCTCTAACTCAGCAGAGCTGGCGGTTGGGCAAGCAGTCTTCACACCCCTACCAATTCTTCCTGGCCACCTCTTTGAAAAACCTCTTGAAACACTGACTTTTTCTTTCTCTTGTACTCCACTTTCTCAGAAGGTACTCAACCTGTTACCTTCATGATTTACTCTCTCACTTCCTTCAGGGTTCCTCTCTTATACCACTTTAAGAGGGCTTCTGTGATAACTTGGTATTGACATCATGGAATTTCCTAACAGTTCTATTACCCAGGTTTGTTTTCTTTTCATAGTACTTACCACCATCTGTATACAGGGTCTATCTGCACCAACTACAATGTAAGGTCTATGGGAGCAAACACTTCATCTCTTTTTACCGCTGCTATACTCTAGCACTTAGAACACTGTCTGGCAATGAAATGTAAATAAACGTCTACTTTCAGTAGAAAGTACACAAATCACAGGTTGAATCTAATATGATCTATATTGGGAATCACCACTCCTTTGGGCTTCCTCTATACACCCTGTGCTTTTGAAACTAGGGTTCTCAATCTTTTTCCAACATCCTATCTGAGAGTAGAGTGTAGAGCATAATCCTATCAGTACTGGTAGCTAATGTCAACAATCTACATTATTCAAGTGGATCAAGCTGGGCCATCAAACATCTCTTGGACCACAGTATCTTGGATGTCTTCGGAACAGTTTTCAATGACCTACACACTTTGGTGCTCTGCTATCTGCTTAGATGACTGATGCCTTACAAAATATATTTATAGGAGCCTGGGTGGCTCAGATGGTTAAGCATCTGCCTTTAGCTCAGGTCATGATACCTGGGTCCTGGGATCGAGCCCCTCATGGGGCTCCCAGCTCAGTGGGGAGTCTGCTTCTCCCTCTTCTTCTGCCTCTCCCCTGCTCATCCTCTGTCTCAAATGAATAAATAAAATCTTAAAAAAAAAAACCCAATATTTATAACATCACCATTATCACAGTAATAGGACAACTTAAAAAATTTCATTTATGAGTCTTTATCATCTGCTAGGTGGTTTATGTAGATTAGTTCACTGAACTCTTATAAAAATTACTTATTCCTATTTTTTCCCCTCTCTTCACACAGAGAAAACAGACTCAGAAGTTAAGTAACTTTCCTAAGATCATAAATCTAGTAAGCCAGAAGAACAAGAAGTTAAAGCATGGTATATCCTACACCAAACCTCATGCTCTTAATTGTTATGAGGCCCTGCTATCACATTTCACTTGAGAAATTTTTGTAAAAGCTAAGTGCAACAGAAAATCTACGTTTTTCTAAAGAACTAGATAATGAGAGCTGTATTAGCAATGGTGTCACACTTTTTACTTTGATCTCCAGGAAGCAAATATTCAACACAAATTCAGAAGTGATTAAGTCCTTCAGCCCATACACTTCCTTGGGTCTTGACTTCCTCTTCTAATTTATGTTTAACCTAATTCCTTACATATTTCCTGTATACCTTATCAATCCTCCTCCTTTAAAGTGCACGTATCCACTGGGATTGTGATACTGAAACAGTTGAAATATTATAAAAAAAAGAAGCAGAGAAAATCAGAATTCAACTGTTCCAATGTAAGAACCCAATCAGGTATATGCATTTTATTTTTTTAAAGATTTATTTATTTATTTTACTTGAGATAGAGAGAGAGAGAAAGAGTATTTAAAAGAATATCTCTGGGCATAGCAGCTAAGAGTATCTATAGTTAACATCACAGTAACTTCTCTGGGAGGAGATAGGCAAAGAGAACATATAAAAGACTAACCACCTTCTATCTCATTTCCTACCATATTCCCCACCTTTAAGGGAGGCCAAACTCCATTACAAGGTACTATTCACAAGGTAACAAATTTATAAAGACTTGTTATGGCATTCTGAAAAGTTTCTTTCTTTTTTTTAAAGATTTTATTTATTTATTTGAGAGGGATTGCGAGACAGAGCACCAGCAGGGGAGGGGCAGAGGGAGAGAGAAAAGCAGTCTCCCCCCTGAGCAGGGAACCCGATGTAGGGCTCGGTCCCAGGACCCCTGGATCATGACCTGAGCTGAAGGCAGGTAGATGCTGAACCAACTAAGCCACCCAGGCGTCCCTGAAAAGTTTCTAATTACTATTCCATATCAAGAAAAAAATGTTGTTCTTAAAGAAAAATTCACAGAACATTCCACTTAAAGGAAATTGTGGTTAATACCAGTCACTGACAATTTAAAGATAAGCTATGTAATAAAACTTTAAAAAAATAAAGTGCAGGGGTGCATAAGTGGCTCAGTCAGTGGAGCATTTGACTACTGATCTTGGAATCATGAGTTCAAGCCCTATGTTGGGTACACAGACTACTCAAATAGTTAAACTTAGAAAAAAAAAAGTGCATTACTATCAATAAAATCTATGTTTTTTTGAAGGCTTGAAGGGAATAGAAACCATAATAAACCTGACAAACTATAAACTTACCTTAGCTACTTCTTCTTCTAATCGTTCTTGGTACTGGTTTTCCAGCAACTTAACAATATTTGTTTCCTGTTTCACTCCAAAGTCATCAGAAAACTAAATTAAAAAGCAAAATATAACATACTTGTTTATACTAATTATACACCACTTATTTTTAAACAACTACCCTCAAATACCCTCAAAAGATCAATGTTTCTTAGAAACGTCTGAGAAGTTATAAGGAAATAAGTTTTGGTTCTGCTCTTAATTAAAAACAATAATTATGGTGAATAATTCTAGTGTATTATTAAATAATGTACTTAGAAAAAATGTACTTACTACACTGAACTTAATGATGCTAAGTGAGAAATACATTTACATATTTTAATTACTAATATAGTTCTATGGTGCAATAAAGACACTTCTTAAATATAATTATCTAATTTTAAGAATGTTAACAGTGGCTATCTTTGCTTATGAAATTATAAGCAAATTTTTTTATAAGCAAATTTTTATCTTCCTCTTAATATTTACTAATACTATCCAATTTTCTATAAATACAAATCACCTTTATAACTAGAAAAAACCATAAAGTTTTTAAAAATGTAAACATATTCTCAGCATCAAAGCATTTCACTGTTCACCAATTATCTGAATACTCCATAAAGGATAAGTATACAAGAATCAAGATATGTAGCCAACACCTCTCCTCTGCATCCAAAACAAGAGAAAGCAATCATCTTTGTATTCTACAGGAGTTAAAATTAAAAATCTACTGAATTACGATCAGGGTTTTGCAGTTCTAAGTTTCAGAAAAGTGGCCACGAATTGGGAGTATATTGAGGACAATATTGAGGACAGGCAGAATGTGGTTTAGCCAGCTGGCCTATACTGTAAAAGATGAGGGGCTTTTATATATCAGATGGCCTGTGCTGAAGGAAGCCTCATCTATTGTCCCAGCCATAGAATCTTTCAGGAATTCTGAGGATTCCTAAACACTATTCTAGAGGTGGTCTGGCTCAACTTCCTACGGTGGCAAGAAAAGTTGTTGGCAAGGGCACTGAAACTAATTTTACACAGCTAATGTCATACAAAACAAGACAAATTTTAAACTAGAACATATTTAGGGGGGGAAAAAAAAACCTCTGAATTTTAACTCTGTGTTAGTCCTATACTATGAAAATACATTAAATTTCTTTATTTATATACTCTTCTGGGTCTTTTATATAAGGTATTATCCTCTTATTATGCTTACCTCTCAGCAACTATTAATTGGATAAAAATGAGAGTAAGAAAAATAAAATCAGTGCACACAACAGTTTAAAGACATAATACCTCTACTGTACCATCCATGTTCTGGTTTAGACAACTTCCAGGATATACTGTTTTCCGGACATCAGATTCAGTAATCACCACTGGATCAATGGAGAAACTAAACATAAATGAAAGAGTGAAGGAATTAGAGTTGTGAATTTTACTGTTAGTTCAAACTTACAGCAGGCATAAAATGTGTATTAGGGCAGGGGCAACAACCATGACAGATCAGGAGTTACAGGTATTGTGACTTAAATCGTATTTTTTACTAATTTCTCCATTTAAAACTAAAGTAACAAAATTGAATGAGAGAATATTTCAACAGATCACCTTTTAATTTTATGTCATTTTATAAATGTGTTACAAATATATGATATAGAGCTATTTACAGGTACAGACATTTTTAAAAAGTTGTCTATGATATTACTGAGTAAAGGTCTGTAAAATCTCATTTTTATTAAAAAAATTATTTATACACACATACACAGAAAAAAATCTGGATGAATACAAGTCAAAAGTAACAATGATTACCTCTAGCGGAACTGGGGTGCAGAGGCCGGAAAAGGAAGATTCTTAATTTATACAGTCACTTTCATATTTTTTTGTTTTTAATCTATTCATTTAGTTTTTGGTATTCATGTCTTTATTCTGTATTATTTTACAAGCATTATTTTGTAAAAAAATTTTTCTTATGTTTAACTTGGGTCATAAAAACAAGATTAATATTTAGCAACCATGGGAAAAAGAATAAAGGGGCAACTTATAATTTTTTTCTGGCTAATTTCTCACTTCTCTTTTCATGTGCACCCATGCTGCCTTCTTTATTCCACCCTCCTCTTGCCCAGCTCCACCTTTCTTTCTCCTATCCTTTCGTTCTGTCCCAAATTGGCCAGATACAAGTTATCATCAACCCACTTCAAAACTTACATAACTAACCTCCTATTGACAGACATTTGTTTTCAAATGTTCACTATTACAAATAATGCTACAATATAAATCCTCATAAATATATCCTGCACACGTTTGTGGATTTTCTGTATGGTAAATCTTAGAAATAACTGTTAGGCTTAGTTTTTAAAATTTTGACATAATGCCATATTCCAAAAAGTTACATTAATTTTACTCCCCTAACAGTATCATTTAGGTATTTACTTAAAACTTCAGCAACACGGAGTTTTAAGAGTTTTAAAACTTTGTTAGAACATGCATGCTTTTATTTTTGAGATGATATATCCTTCAACTTCTATTGGCCATTCAGATTTCTTCTACTGTGAACTGCCTATTCGTGTTCTAGGTTCATGTTAAATGATGGTAAAAACTAATTTCCCTTTTGTTTCTTCTTTGCCCTTTGCTGGATCTTCTGTCTCACAGTTTTGTCTGCTTCCTCACTGCTTCTTGCACACAGTCTTCTGATCCTTGGTTCCATGTTTTGATTCTTTTTTTCATAGCTTGGAAAACGCTCCTGACCCAAACTCTAATAAAAAATGGTACTTAGTCCACAATGACTCCATTTTCTAGCTTTATAGCATTTGAAAGTGTTTATCCCAAATTCAAAAAATAAACTGGCTAAAACCAAACTCACTGCTCCCCTCTTATAATTAATGTCCTACTACCCACTGTCCTTACTTCTCTATTCATATTAATATACCATTATTCTCCATATTCTCTAGCTCAAACAACAAAGGGTCATCTTTGCTTTTCCCCTTCACTTTGTTCTCAACATTTCTTCTATTCCAATATCTGATATCCATCTCTTCATTTCCATTTCCCCTGGAACCACTCCAACAGGCAATTATTACAAAAATGTGCAGTGAACGATGCCACACAGACATAGGTTTAAACTCCAGCACTTTGGTTCTATCACCATGTTATATTCCTCAACCTACTACTTCTTAAAAATTGTTCTTTTGTAGTAAGTACTATTTCAATGATTAGACTGAAGTCCCTTCAGGGAAAAGGCCACTTTATATAGATCTAAAGCTTCCTCCATGGCTTCTAGCCAAGGCTTGTTCCAGTCACTATTTCATTTAATCCCCACAATCTTAATGGTACTTTTATTGTCACTAATATTATTTAGATATGTTCATATAATCTTCCCAAGATCATATAGCCAGTAAAAGGTTAAATCAGGTGTCAAATGCAGATCTGACTCTTAAGCCAATAGTCATTCCAAGAGGCTCTAGTATACCAGCTCCAAATATGTTAATTATTTTTTAAAACTAGTTCAAATCTGTTTTAGAAGAACAGCATACTCTTTATTCACATACTCTTTATTCAAAAAGTATCATAATTGTATCCAAAAATGTGATGACATTTACAAGAAATAACTTTGACTCATCACTATTAGTAGGAATGAACATGGGTCAGTAAACCTCTTTTTGGAGGGGGTGGGAGAAAACTAATGGTCTTAGTTGAAAGGTACTGTCAACACACTTCCACTGAGTATTACAGAAACTCTGAGAGAGGATGGTGAGCTGGCAAAAGCTCAAATGCAATAATTGCAAAATAAGTCTCCATTTCCAGAAAACTTCCCTTTCTTCATGCTTTAGAGAGAAAGCATCACTAATTAAAGGAAGGCTACTTGAAACACTGTAGCTGATTATTAGAGACTTCCTCTACTTATTTTCTTTCATATCAGAAAAGCCAAAGTAGTAGTTTCTAAATGTCAATCCATAAACTATCTGCATCACAATTATCTTGTTACAAATACAAATACCCAGGGTCCATCTCAAAGCTATTAAATCTGACTCTCCAAAAGTATAATCCAGTAATCTAATTTTAAGTATTCAAAAACCTGGTGTTTCCGATGCATGGCTAAGTTTAAGAGTCACTGATCTCAAATAAGATGAAAGCTTTGTAAGGCTGTGCCAAGCTTGGGTGAATAATTCCAAAGCCTACATACAGGCTCTGAATAAAAGAGGGGAAACAGACTGCTTCCAAAGAGGTGTGGACATTCAGTATTTTGTCTCAAAGAAGAGAAAATATTTTTGGCTTGAGGTTCCATTAATAAGTGCCTATGAAGATATCAGTCCCAGAACAGCAGAGCCAGCCAAAGTTAGATTAAATCTCTGAGCATTTTATAGGCGTAGTTTAAATATTAAAGCATACTCCCTAAGTTATGAGCTGTTCTTTCATTTAACAAATATTTATTGAGCACCTACCACGCAGAGGGAATTATTACAAGGTTTGGGATACATCAACAACTCAGATGGACAAAAATTCCCACCACTGCAAAGCCTGAAATCTTGCATAAAAGGCAGACAATAAAATAAAACAAATAAAGTCCCCTATAAATACATATAGACTTGATTTTTAATTTTATACATACACAGCTTTACATATATAAAACAGACAATATTAAGTAATACAGAAAAAAAATGAAGCAGGAAATTAGTGTACAGAGTTCTAAAGAACAATTTTAATTTAAATAGGGTGATCAGGATAGGCCACATGAGAACATGATACTGCAAAAAGACTCAAAGGAGGTGAGCATGTTGGGCATGTAAATATCTGGAGAAAGAGCATTCTAGGTAGAAGAAACAATAAAGCAGGAGCGTACCGATGGTCTGAGGATCTCAAGGAGAATGTGTGGTGTTAGAATAGAGACAGGAAAGTCTGTAGGAGATAAAGTCCAAGTGGTAACAAGGAACCATCATGTAGGACTGAGTAAGGCCTTGTTAGGACAGAAGAGCACTGGACTAACATGATCAGTCTTCAATTTTAAAAGCAAATTTTTAAATTTTAAAAGCAAAGCTGTGGAAATGTGTTAAGAACAGAATTTAGGAAAGAGGGTAGAAACAGGGAGGTAAGTTGTTGAAGTAACCCCAGTGAGAGATGATGATGTCAGGGGGCTAGTGAGAAGTGGTCCAGTTTAGATGTATTTTGGAGGCAGAGATAACAGGATTTCTTGATAGACTGGAAGTGAAGTAGGAGAGAAAGAAGAATCACCTCAGATGGAGATGACTGCAGAAGGAGCGAATTTCCAGGGGAAGATCCAGAGGTCTATTTTGGACATAGTGAATCTGAGTATTAGACAACTAGATGGAGAAAGTCCAGCCATGACTGGAATGATCATATCTTAATTTCTTGGGTATGCCCCACATCAAAGTAGCAAAGACCAGGCATACGATAAATAACAACTACATGCACACTCTCTGATTTAATCCAGCGGATTAATAACAACCAGCATCTTTATAAAATAAAGGTTTAAGTAAAATCTCTATAATACAATGTCTTTGGTTTATAACAACATTTACTTCAGACATTTCAGAGAATTATCTCCTGTTCTTATTTCTTGATAATGCAGCATCCCATCT
Organism: Ailuropoda melanoleuca; assembly: GCF_002007445.2. Taxonomy (NCBI): domain Eukaryota; kingdom Metazoa; phylum Chordata; class Mammalia; order Carnivora; family Ursidae; genus Ailuropoda; species Ailuropoda melanoleuca. The sequence continues at coordinate 142,006,487 of NC_048218.1, read as the reverse complement.
CTTTCAAGCAACCAAAAAACAATTATGCTATGATTGTTACCAAGCTATAAATACTGCTGAATGAAACTGAAAATGGACGGTACCTTGGCTGAACTGTGGGCACACTGACAGCTTGAAGCCTTTCCTGCAAACAATGGATCTCTGTCCCATAGTTTTCTTCAGTTTCTTTCAATTGTTGCTGCAAAGAGGATATGAGGTTTTCTAATTCCTGAACTTGTCCTTCAAGCTGTTTAATTTTTTCAGAATCTTGCAGAGTAGATAACTTGCTTTTATGACTGACATCTAAGTTATAGGAAGAGAAGAAAATATACATTTCAACACAAATTTCTTACTTTTTTGTGTGTATAGAGATTATTCATTCTTCTTTGAAAAAATAATGTTTTAGTAGTAATAAGTTTCAATTTAGACTTTCTGACTGATGAAACACAAAAAAATGAATAGTGCAATTCAAGATCACTTCTTCTATCTTCATATTTGTAGTACCCCTAACTCTACCAATATGATGTCTTTAAATTGAAAACAACTGAGAATCACAGAACAAGTGAGAAGGGATCAAAGAGAGGAATACTGCAAACCTTCCACTTTGAGAATGAGAAAACTGAGACCAGAGCGATTATAATGAAATGCCAAAGACCACTAGGTTGTTTCACATTTTAAAGTAAAAATCAAATAACCAAATATTTGGTATAAAAACACTACAATGTGGTATATAATCAAAATTTACCAATGTCTTGCAAATTGGTCATCTGAGAGGCTGATAAAAACTCTGTTTCCTCTTTTGGTAGGTTTCCTTCTGCAAACTCAAGTTTCACATCATCTGTCTGCTGTCCCTGAATCTATTGAAAATAATAGAGAAGGAGTGACATAAATACATGATTCAGCATTTTGAAAACTGTATTAAAGCAGCTTTACACTGAAAATGTTTTTATTCAAAATCACAGAATGGTAACACTGATACAAATATTTTCCCTTCCAACTTATTTTTTGCTTTCTTCTGACAGTGATTCACATTCCCTTCACTGCACTGCGGCTGTATTAGTAAGTATATTGTTCGGTCATACCCAGAAAGAAGTCCATTTCAATATAAAAAAGAGAAATTGCACAGAATTTTGGTATAAAGCTCATATAATATTTATAACATGACTTGGTCTTTGGAATTTCAACTCATACACAGAAAATTTTATGTTTATCAATACTTGATACTATAACTTTATGAATCTCTGGATATAACCTATGTACCTCCAGGTAACTGACAACTGGTATGCTGTTCTTTGCACAAAAGTAAGGAAAATAATGAAAACAGATACATCTGAAGTTGTTTCCTTACTATTAAAATTAGTCAGCAATTTGTCAGATGCATACGTGTATTAATTTAGTTATTTATCAAATACTTAATATTAATCTATTACATGACTAGCACTGCGACAAGGGAAAGTAAGACAAAAATCAGTTAAAAAAAAAAAAGAAAAAAAAGGTATATCTGCCCTCACAGAATTTATCAACTAGTGGGGGAAGAAAAACAACTAGAGAGGCACCTGGGTGGCTCAGTTGGTTAAGTGTCCGACTCTTACTTTCAGCTCAGGTCATGATCTCAGGATAACGAGATTGAGCCCCACGTCAGGCTACTCACTGGGTGTGGAGCCTGCTTGGGAGTCTCTCTCTCTCCCTCTGCGCCCCCCGCCCCTGCCATCATCCCTCGCTCCTCTCTTAAAAAAAAAAAAAAACCAATTAGAGAAGCACTCAACTATGATTGACTTTAAGGGCAATAACAGAAAAGACTGACTATGTAATTATGGAGTAGGTCAAACTTGACGTGGGCCTCAATCATTTTGGGCAATGATTGGGAAAGGCTATAATGAAAAAGAGTAAGCATTTGTGAAAGAATGGCCTATCCTATAACTACTGAAGACAATGATCTTGTTGAGAGGGGTTTAATTTGGATAAGGATGGGGGAAGATCGCTAGATAAATAAGAAAGTTCTAGACTACAAAGCACTTTAAAAGCAAGGGGAAAGAGTCTGGACTTGCTATACTAGATGAACAAAAGATATCACAAAAAGCAGGTGAGCAACAGGATAAAAGCTATTTCTGATGAAGGCTATTTCAGTTGGTTACTACTCTTATCAAGTCCTCTACCCCATGCCTAAACCCCTGAGTACATTTGAACAGAGGACCTTGCCTCTTACTTTCCGAAGAAAATAAAGCCCATCAGGTAAATTCTTCACTTTCGAGCCTAACCTTTCTATTCCTTCACTTAATTCATTCAGCAAACATTTATTAAGCCTTTACCATTTGCTCAACCAAGCACCATGCTAAGAGGAAATAAAAATAAAGAGAAGATTCCCTCATTCTGAAAGGTTTAAAATCTAGGAAAAGAGTAAACAAATAACTACAATAACAAGAAAAGTAATAAATGCATATTTGTACAAGAAGCTATGGGAACAGGGAAAAAAGATGGGGGTCATGGAATATTTAAAATAACAGAAAAAGGTAGGTGCAATAAGCAAAGGCTTATACAGATGCTAAGGAAATGGAGGAAGAAAAGCCGAAGTCTAGAAAGCTAGGTAAAGAGGACACAAAGGAAGTAGTATCTGAACCAACTAGAACACACCAAGCAGACTGGAGGCAGATGCGCAGTGTTCGGCAGAAAAAACAACATGCGATAGAGCCGGGGGGTGTGAAAGATCAGGGTGCATTGGGACACTCTAAGTATTTCAGTATGGCTAAAACAGGATTAGAAGGTGAAGCTAATGGGTTAGACAGTGACGTATTATAGTGCCAGTGTGATCCCAACCAACTTCTGGGATACCTCTGTGGTTGTAGCTACCTTACTAGGTTAAAAGGTGAAATTCACTTTTTCACTTTTTTTTTTCTGGGGAGAACTAAAGAAGTTAGTGTGGGTGTTTGTGTTCCAGATTAAGCCTCCCACATTTTGGCACTGGGGAAGGGAGGTGTGGTCTCATCAAAGCAAACTGTTCCCCACTCACTGTCCTAAAAGGAAATAGGCAAAATGACAAATCACTCACTCACTCACAAATCCGTCACTGTGGATTACTTACTATAAGCCCTCCTACACTATTTAATAGCTTCAACCGTGTACTGCCATAGGAAAAGCAACATTTTTAAAAGAAAGAAAACAAGGAAGTAAGAAAACAGAAAGGAAATCTCACAAGAATTCACTGCTGCTAACTAACTTGAATTTAAATAAAAACTTGGGGGAAAAAGAAATAAGTCATCACTGACTTTTGCCAAAGAAAGCATAGTGAAGTATAAGTCAAGAGCTTGCTTACAATGGGTAGAAGAGAGAGAGGAGATGGGAAGTTCCGGCTGTAGTTTATTCTTTCTTTTAAAGAAAGTGACAAGAGACCACAAAGAAGATGCAGGATTGAGGACGGGTTATGTTCTAAATAGGAGAGATGTGAGGAATGTGTAAGGGGAAAGGACAGAAACAGAGAAAAACAGAGACAAAGGAGCTGAAATCACAGAAGAGAGGGAAGGGACAGGTTATCAATCTTAGAGGAGGCAGAAGGGGATACTAACAAAAGCACAGGAAATAAAATAACCTTGGTTATGAAAAGGAGTAGCATCTTCTCAGACAGAAGGAAAATAAATTAGGGTATTCACAGATTTAAAGAAATACATATGGTCTAGAGGCAGCAGGCTGAGATAACTGATAGCTCTGATACTTGCAGAGAAATAAGCGACAAAGCCAACTGCAAAGAAAAAAGGAGAGTAGAAGTGGAATATATGACTTGAGGAAAAGTTGTGAAGTTGGGGAATATCTACTGAAGGGACTATGAGAGAATAAATCACCTCATAAAAGAACTGTTAAGTGGTGCAGAGGGTCCAGCTTATCTCAGACCATGATTATGTAGTGTCCACCAAACCACATCCACATCTAATTTTCTTAGCAGCCCTCAGAAACCCAAGTATGAGTAGAGAAGGGTCCCTGGAAGCAGGATGAGGGCAGCAGAAAAACAAAAAATCCAAACTACTAAAACTACTGGTAAGGAAATGGTATGATGATTCAGAATAGGGCTCAACATTTTGGCTATGAAGGGAAATAGAAAAGTAAATATTGTAGGGAAATGTAGAGTTAAAGAAGGATTTTTATCTATCCACCTGCCCTCCTATAAAGTTATCTGTAAGATACTAGGGTAGGTTTACAAGTTTTAGAAAAGGCAAGATACAAAGTTTGCTTAACTGCACAGAAAGAGAAAAGGAACGAGGGAAAGGGGGAAGGAGACATAGGGGAAGACAGAAGGTGAGAAAGGGAGGGGAAGAGAAAGAAGAAGACAAACAAGAATTTCAGCTGGAGCATCCCTCATCACCAACAGAACTTCCACTCCCTATCAGTTAAATCTTTTAAATCCACCCAATTAATATAATGACATCAAAGTATCGTAAATAAAGACATAGAGATCCTTCTGAATTTTTTTGTCTACGACATGAAGATTACAACATTTACCTTTGCCAATATATGCTTTTTATCTTCCCGATACAGTTAATAAATTATACTATGCCATCTATACTCTCAGTGAGTTTTACATGTACACATTTCTACAACTACTTGAAAGAAATTAAACATATATAACATGTTAGCTATGTTCTAAACAACTACACTAATTCCATTTTTCTCTAAAACAGACAGAACCACTACTTTAAAACTGTTAAATGTAAAATTAAATACAACTGTTTCACCAAGTTTACAATCTGACATTTTATATTTATTTTACTTTATCAGGATTTCCAAAACTCCCTAAAGGGGTAAATAAGTATTCAACTTGCAGAAATTCCTTTAGCGCACTGAAATTATAAATATGTCACTTTTCCCTCATCTTTACCATGTTCACTTTTTTTAGAAATTCTTGGTTGATGAAGAAGCTTACAAAACAGCACATGATACAATAAATGAAAACATAATACACTTTCTGTTTCACAGACCTTACTTAAACGTGTATGAAGTACCAAGAGTTTGTTGTATTCTTCTGTTACTTTGTTGAGAAGAGTTTGCATATTTTCTTGCAAGTCTAGATGATAAATAAACAATTATAGTAATTTCATTTTACAGTAAAAGTCCGCTTCTTTCAGTAAGTATTATTTATCTATTAATAACTTTAGAAAATTGCCTGGTAGAATACAATTCACATATTTAAGTTACCAAAAATTTCAATCTCATTAATGTAAAAGACCTGCTACAAAGACAACTTGATGATTTCATATTAAAATATGCTAATTTCTTTTGATATTCATTAATTTGTATATTTTGTTCATTACTCATATAAATGGATTGGGTAGAAAACACTTTACCTCCGAAAAAAATACCAAAATATTAACTGACATTACAGTTTGTAAAAATAAATTAATATAGGATTCTTATTAAGAAAGACAATGTAGGTCTTCTTATTCTTTAAAAAAAAAAACCATTGACATAAATGTATTTAATAAATACAATAACTTTCAAAGGTTTTATCTATGGTATAAAATTAAGGAAAGAATTAAGAACAAGGAAAAACATGGGAGAAGAGGAATAAAGGATAAAGAGACAAGGAAACTTGTAGACATCTTTGGTTTTCTTTATATCACAATTATTGCATTACAAAAATAAAAATCTGTATTAAATATATTTCATGAATCCAAAAAGATATTAAGTGACTGAATCATGATTAAAAGTAAAAGTTTATCATTAAGTGACTTAAAAAAATAATGTGGTCAGATTTTATTACCTTGAACTTCGTATCTATAATCTTGCAATTCTAGCTCTTGATGTTCAGAAGTGTGCACACCAGAACTCTCTCTCTCTTCTACATTTGCTTCACATTTTAAAGCAGGAGCATAATGTTCACCAAAGACATTGCAAAAAGTCTATTAACAACAAAATTAGGTATTTTACAGAATTAAAATGTTGATGTCTGCCTTTGAAAGTCATTAAACATTATTTTCCTAAATGCAAAAGACAGTCAAAATGGCACAGAAAAATCAGTAGGAAAACACTCTTCCATACACCCTATCAGTCTACAAAATAAACAGTCAAGTCTAAATCTTTCTTTATACAGAACATGAAATTCTTACAGCAGGAAAATACTGACAATCTTAATTGCACAAAACTATTTTTTCTGCTTCTAATAATGAATATAGCCTGTACTTTATCGTTTTCTAGCTTGGATCCTAGATTGACGTTATCACTGTAATGTTAACTACCCTTAAAAAAACACCAGAAGACAAGGACAGAAGTTAAAAAACGATGACGCCCATAGGAGCACCTGGCTGGCTCAGCTGGTAGAGCATGTGACTCTTGATCTTGGGGTCATGAGGTCAAGCCCCATGTTGGGCATACAGCTTACTTAAAGCATTTAACAAAATACAGCATCCTTTCCTGATTAAAACCCTTCAGAGCGTAGGAATAGAGGGTACACTTCCCAGTCTCATAAAAACCATCTATGAAAAGCCTACAGTGAATATCATTCTCAATGGGGAAAAGCTGGAAGCCTTTCCCTTAAGATCAGGAACACGACAAGGATGCCCACTGTCGCCACTATTATTCAACATAGTACTAGAAGTCCTTGCAACAGCAATCAGACAACAAAAAGGGATCAAAGGTATCCAAATCGGCAAAGAAGAAGTCAAACTGTCTCTCTTCGCAGATGACATGATACTCTATATGGAAAACCCAAAGGAATCCACTCCCAAACTATTAGAAGTTATAGAACAATTCAGTAAGGTGGCAGGATACAAAATCAATGCCCAGAAATCAGTTGCATTTCTATACACGAATAACGAGACTGAAGAAAGAGAAATTAGGGAATCCATCCCATTTACAATAACACCAAAAACCATACGTTACCTTGGAATTAACTTAACCAGAGACGTAAAGGACCTATATGCTAGAAACTATAGATCACTTTTGAAAGATATTGAGGAAGACATAAAAAGATGGAAAAATATTCCATGCTCATGGATCGGTAGAATTAACATAGTTAAAATGTCCATGCTACCCAGAGCAATCTACACTTTCAATGCTATCCCGATCAAAATACCGAGGACATTTTTCAAAGAACTGGAACAAATAGTCCTTAAATTTGTATGGAACCAGAAAAGGCCCCGAATCTCCAAGGAACTGTTGAAAAGGAAAAACAAAGCTGGGGGCATCACAATGCCGGATTTCGAGCTGTACTACAAAGCTGTGATCACAAAGACAGCATGGTACTGGCACAAAAACAGACACATCGACCAATGGAACAGAATAGAGAACCCAGAAATGGACCCTCGGCTCTTTGGGCAACTAATCTTTGATAAAGCAGGAAAAAACATCCGGTGGAAAAAAGACAGTCTCTTCAATAAATGGTGCTGGGAAAATTGGACAGCTACATGCAAAAGAATGAAACTTGACCACTCTCTCACACCATACACAAAAATAAACTCCAAATGGATGAAAGACCTCAATGTGAGACAGGAATCCATCAAAATTCTAGAGGAGAACATAGGCAACAACTTCTATGACATCGGCCAGAGCAACCTTTTTCACGACACATCGCCAAAGGCAAGAGAAATAAAAGATAAAATGAACTTATGGGACTTTATCAGGATAAAGAGCTTCTTGCACAGCCAAGGAAACAGTCAAAAAAACTAAGAGGCAGCCCACGAATGGGAGAATATATTTGCAAATGATGCTACAGATAAAAGACTGGTATCCAAGATCCTACAAAGAACTTCTCAAACTCAATACACGAGAAACAAATAAACAAATCATAAAATGGGCAGAAGATATGAACAGACACTTTTCCAATGAAGACATACAAATGGCTAACAGACACATGAAAAAATGTTCAAAATCATTAGCCATCAGGGAAATTCAAATCAAAACCACACTGAGATACCACCTTACGCCAGTTAGAATGGCAAAGATAGACAAGGCAAGAAACAACAATTGTTGGAGAGGATGTGGAGAAAGGGGATCCCTCCTACATTGTTGGTGGGAATGCAAGTTGGTACAGCCACTCTGGAAAACAGTGTGGAGGTCCCTTAAAAAGTTAAAAATTGAACTACCCTATGACCCAGCCATTGCACTACTGGGTGTTTACCCCAAAGATACAGACGTAGTAAAGAGAAGGGCCATATGCACCCCAATGTTCATAGCTGCATTGTCCACAATAGCCAAATCATGGAAGGAGCCGAGATGCCCTTCAACAGATGACTGGATTAAGAAGCTGTGGTCCATATATACAATGGAATATTACTCAGCTATCAGAAAGAACGAATTCTCAACATTTGCTGCAACATGGACGGCACTGGAGGAGATAATGCTAAGTGAAATAAGTCAAGCAGAGAAAGACAATTATATGATTTCTCTCATCTATGGAACATAAGAACTAGGAAGATCGGTAGGGGAAGAAAGGGATAAAGAAGGGGGGTAATCAGAAGGGGGAATGAAGCATGAGAGACTATGGACTATGAAAAACAAACTGAGGGCTTCAGAGGGTAGGGGGGTGGTAGAATGGGATAGACTGGTGATGGGTAGTAAGGAGGGCACGTATTGCATGGTGCACTGGGTGTTATATGCAACTAATGCATCATCGAACTTTACATCAGAAACCAGGGATGTACTGTATGGTGACTAACATAATATAATAAAAAAACATTAAAATAAAAAAAATAAAGGAAAAAAGAAAGGTTCCACAGAAATTATAATAGATGGAGGCGTCTGGGTGGCTCAGTCAGTTAAATGTCCAATTATTGATTTTGGCACAGGTTGTGATCTGAGGGTCATGATATAGAGCCCCGAGTTGGGCTCAGCAGGGATTCTACATGAGATTCATTCCCTTTACCTCTGCCCCTCGCCCTGCTTCACACACTTGCTTGCTCTCTCTCAAATAAATAAGTCTTTAAAAAAAAGAAATTATATGATGTGGGAGATGGCATCCATATACTTTTCTGTAACATAAAGGCAGTATTCTGTATTTTATACATACAAATAAATTAAAAATATTTGACACATTATCCTGGATTCTCTCCTGAGCAACAAACAATTCTACCATCATTTAAAAACAATATATGACCCATAATAATTTGAGAAGCCCTCAAAATAAAATTTACCTTTGCCCCGTATACAACTGGAAACAACTTCTAGACTTAAAAACCAAATTGATTACTGCTATTTTTTGAGATTTCTTAAAAGTTAAACTATGCTGTCAATAAATTCATTAAATTTTTAGCACAGCTCCTAAGATGGAATTTTACCATGTTAGAGCCCGTAGAAACCCCATTTACAGATGAAGAAACAGACTCAAAAAGATGAAGTAACTAGTCCATGGCAACATCAACATTTAGTGACAAAACCAGGTTTCATGAAGAATCCCAGAGGACCCCTCTATTAGAACAAGATGATTCATATTTCAACTTGAGATTAGAGATCAGGTAAAGAGAATAATGAAAGGAAAGAACATATAATGTCAGTTTATAAATGAACTACTGTGACTTGGGCCCTCTTTGCATTATTTACTGACTAGCAACAATAGATATGAAAGGACAATGCCTGAACCCTTTGACAGAGGTGGAGACTCTTGAGTAGGCCTTAGGGGTGGTTATTTCTCACTTTTTGAGTTTTTTTTGCAAAACATTTTTTGAACAATATTATGGTATTATGGGAAATCAGAATCAGGGGTGCCTGGGTGGCTCAGTTGGTTAAGCATCCAACTGTTGGTTTTAGCTTAAGTCATGATTTCAGGGTCATGAGATCCGTCTCAGGGTTGGGCTCCATGCTCAGTGCAGAGTGCTCAAAATTCTCTCTCCTTCTCCCTCCCCACCCACCCCACTCTCTTGCTCACTCTCAAATAAAGAAAATCTTACCAAAAAAAAAAAAAAATCAGTAAGGTAGCTCTACCTGTCCCAACTAATACCACCCTCCTCCTCCTTCCATTTATAAATATAAAAGCCTGGGACAGAGATCAGGGACAAAACAAAGCATACATTTTAAATTTTGAACTATTTCGAATAGGCAGGAAAAATAATTTATTACCTACCTTAAACAAATAGCAATATTTTGTCATATTATCTCCATGTTTTTTTTTAAAGAAATTGACCATTACCTAGAGATTTGAAGCTCTCTGTTTTAAGTACTGCCTACCCACTTTATTCACCTTTCCCTTTACTGAGAGGTAATTATTCTAACATACAGGCTTTATACTTTTTTCTTTTGAGATTTACTGATATTAATACAGATATCAAACACTGCTAAATGGAGTTCCACTGAGTGGAGGTAACGCAATTTATTTATTACCATTATTCATAGTAATCTGAGTTGTTTCCCATTTTTAACCTGAAGATACTTTAGCAATGAACAGATCTGGTTGTGCACAAATGCTTGGGCTATGGGATATATACAACTGCAAAAATAGACCATGCCAATCTGCTTCTCAGGTAGTACTTTCCCAGTAGCAGTATATAAGAGCTTCTATTTCACCCCATCTTCACAAATATAATTATACCTGGTAAAATTAGAGTTTTTAGTTTTTGGCAATCTGAAGTGTGAAATTGATCTCACTGGCCTTGTGCAATCTCCCCAGGCAAGTCATCAGATACACTCAACCACCAAGTGGCAGGGGCAGGAAACAGACCTGTCTGGGGTTCTAGTGGTCCATTCCTTTTTGTATTAGGTATACCTTTTGTCTGTTCACTGCTAAGATAATTTACTTCAATTTCTTTTGTTTCAAAAGATTATCAGGAAACATTTAAATGTTTATTTTAAACTTAAAAACAAACTTTCTAAGCACAGTTCTGAAGTATAGCAGTTCTTGTCTAAAAGTACTTTTTAACTAATATCTTACCTGTGTAAAATAAGAACATTCTTCAGACACTGCCTTGCGTAGTTTTCCAATGAGCATTTGTAAAGGCTTCGCTTCACCACCTAACAGAACCAGATACTGCATTAAACATTTAATTCACATTCTTAAGTACTATTATCATATTAAACCTATATCAACTGGAAGCTTCCTTTACAATAAGATTAGTTTTAAATTCTTTATCTTTCAAAGTTATTTTCCACTGCTCAATGTTAACTGCTTCAGATAATTTGTAAAATTCTGTTTATATCTTACAAATTGGTATAAAGCAGTAACTTACAAATTTTTTTACTACTACCAAATACGAGAAATACATCACATATCATAACCTATTTATACATCCATGGAAAACTGAAACAAGAATTTCACAAATCATTATCTGCCCTTTCTACATGCTATACACTATTGTTTCCTGTTCTCCTGTACTTTTATTTATTAAAAAAAATGCTGGTCATTACTCACTAACTTCATCAACCATTAGCAGAACAATTAATTAACTTATAGTTGAAAATCACTGGACATTAATAAAAACAATACACACTTAACATCTTATTACATTCAAACCTAAAGAACTCCTTCAGTGAAAAGTATGATATCTTATTTAAGTCACTCTTTAAATTCTCTCTGTTCAATACAGCCACTGGAAAAACTTATGAACCACCTCATTCTCAAAAGCAGATGTCAAGGGTGAAAGCCTAGAGATATCTTGAACAAAGGAAATCTAGTTCACTGAGTGATTAAATAATTATTAAAGATAAAAGTTAACTGCAACTAGTCTTCTATTTCAGGTTCTTTATATGTTCCTGCTTCCCACAGTGCCATCTTAGTCTTTTGGCCCACACAGCAGTCTCCCAGGACATCGCATTCTTTTCTCTGGCTTCAAATGATCTTTTGATTTCCAAATCTTTATCACAGGCCCAAACCTCCCTCTTGTGTTTTGGACTTCTATTTTTAACTACCTACTAGANTAACGCCGGGATCACGCCCTGAGCCGAAGGCAGACGCTTAACCGCTGTGCCACCCAGGCGCCCCTAAAAGTCAATAGGTATTTTCAACTCAGTATGTAACAAACTGAATTTATTATTTTTCCCACAGATCTGCTCTGCATCCTCTATGACTACAGTCATTTTCAATCCAATTACCCAAGCTAGAAACTTAGGAATCACTTTCAATTTTTCCCCTTTTCTCCTCATATTAACTGCCGACTGCCGCCTACCTCTTTTAACTCTTAAACGTTTCTGTTATAAATATTATTATTAGCAGAATTACTGCCAAAGTTGCTTAACTGGTCTTCCCACCACTAATCACCTACCCCACTTTGCCCCATGGTTTTACTGTAAAATAAAAATTTTACTGTTACTCCCACTACTTAAAATCCTACAAGTCTTATTACCAATAGCATAAGGCTTACTCTTCAGTCAAGAGTATATAAAGCCTTTTCTAACCAAGCTCCTTTCAGTCTTTCCAGCTTTATCTCCCACTACTTTCTCATATAACTTGAACTCTCAATTCTCCAAAATGGATAACAATCTCTCACAAGTCTGTGTTTAAGACTCAGGAACCTTCCCTAAAATTCTAACTTCCCTCCTCCTGCCTGCCACCTCAGCCTACTCATCCTCTCAGAAAGTATGAAACTTTTCTCCTTTCTTCTTCCATTCCTTCTAGTCATTCTTCTATTACAGTAATTGTCCTGTTGTTTTCTAAGAATTTATTTTATATTGCTTTCCCACTTGACTGTAACTTATGGGGGGAGATGATTCAGTGATTTTAAATTTCTCAAGCACTTAAAAAAATGTGCAATGATTATATGAACAAATGAATCCAGGACTGGGGTACACAGTTACCTTCCTCTATGGTAAGGTAGAGGTACCTTCCTCTAAGACAAGGACAAAATTATGAAATGGTGGGTGAGCTCTAAGTGATATTTATTTCACAGTACTTATAATTTTTTTTAGAAACCATTTGCCCAGGGAGTGCCTGGGTGGCTCAGTCAGTTAAGCATCTGCCTTCAGTTTGGGTCATAATCTTGGGGTCCTGGGATCGAGCCCCGCATCGGCTCTCTGCTCAGCGGGGAGTCTGCTTTTCCCTCTTCCTCTGTGCTCTCTCTCAGATAAATAAATAAAATCTTAAAAAAAAAGAAAAAAGAAAAAAAGAAACCATTTACCTGTTTCTTGTGTTTTTATATTCTGTAGCTCTTGCTGGTGTATTTCCTGAAGTTCCTTTATCTTTTCCTCTTGGGCAGAAATAAGTTCCTCCTTAAGACTACAAAGAGCTTTATCTTTTTCATTTTCCATATATTCACGAACTTGATCCACATGTGTTGAATAAACCAGAGAGAGGCATATACGCTGAGCTTCCATCTGTAGCCTTAAATCATTCTTAAAGTGAATGTATGTACACATTAGAACATTTTTAAATGATTTAAAACTTTAAAATAATTTAACTTCTGTTTTTTTCATATACTGACTACAAGGGGGAAATACATAAAATTATAGTTTAAAACTTCATGTAAGATAAGTCTAATTTTTTTCTCACTTCATCCTATTGCACTGATATACCTATCTTTTCCAAGGAAAGTGGCATAATATTGTCATTACCTTAACTTTATGGTAAATTTTGATATATGGTACAGTTTCGTATGGCCTCATCTTTGCTTTTCATTTAAAAGTATTTTAAATATACAGAAATGCAAAGAATAATGTAATAAACACTTAAGTACTCATACCCCAATTTAACAAATACAATTATTTTGTCTTTTTTTCCCCTATTTCTCTCCTTTCTACATACTTTTTTGGTTTAGAAAGAAAACAAAATTTAATCTACTATGTTCCCATTCTTCCTTCTCCAGAGGCAAACATTATCACAAATTTGCAACAAGACCACTGAATTTCTTATACTATCACTTTTCAGTACCTATAAATAATACATTATATTTTATGTTTCTAAGAATTTACATAAATGGTGCAAAATGGTATTTATTTTGCAAATCACCCTTCTCATTCAAAATACTTGAGATAGATCCATGTAGATACAGATTAATTTATTTTAACTGTGGTATAGTATCTATGAATACATGAAAATTTGTCAACTTCCTCCTTGGAGATCAACTGGATTATTTCTAATTTGTTGATTTTTCAAAAATACTGCACTAAATTCTTACAGATATGTCCCTATACAAATACACGAGCATGTCCCTAGTAGAGTGGATCCCAAACTTTAGCAGGCATCAGAATAACCTGGAGTGCTTATTAAAACAGAATGCTGGGCCCTTTCCCCAGAGTTTCCGGTTTAGGAAGTCTGGTGTGGGGCCCCCAAATTGGAATTTTACCCTGGTTTCAAGTGCTGCTGATATTGCTAGTCAGAGACCATACTTCTGAGAACCAACTAGAAATGTAACTGCTGGGTCATAGGTAATGTACGCTGAATGTATTAAATTTTACCAAATTATGTTTTATATAATTGTGACAATTTACACTGATATTAATAGCATATGTGAGTATTCATCTCCCCACACTTTCTACTGTGGGACTCATTTTGCCAATCTGATGGGTATAAAATATTACCTTATTGTTATATCAATTTATAAGGTTGAAAGTATCTTTTCATGTTTACTAGCCAATTAGCTTGGTTGTAAGAGCAAAGCATTTTTGGGGGAGTCAGCATTATTTCTAAGCATATTTAGATTGCTCCGAGATATTACTACTGTATAAATTATCACTCTATTTCTTCTGTGAGCTTCCCTCTACACACACATATTTTACTCCCCTTTGTCTTGGTAGTGACAATGGGAAGGGACAGTTTACAGGTTTGCCTCCCTTTACTTTATATAAGTTAATGTCAACGAGAAGGTATTTGAACGTCAATGAAAATGTCTTTAGCAGAAAAACACAATTCTTACTGAGAAAATTTGACCATTTTGACAGCTTCAAATTCAGCTCCTCTCTCAATAATGGCTTTTTAAAAAAATCTAAATGATCTCTGGCATTTTTAGGAGTAATTAAGTTAAAACCACATTATGTTTATGAAGACTATTCCAGATAGTTAACAAAGCATTAATAGTTATGCAACTTGATTTTTTAAACTCTATTTAGGTATTTAAAATGTAAAATATCTTCACATTTGATGTAAGATCATAAATGTGAATATACATATAGTCCCCAACTTACAATGGTTTGACTTAGGATTTTTTTTACTTTACAAGATAAAGTGTAAAGGTGATACGCACTCAGTAGAAACTATACTTCAAATTTTTAATTTTAATCTTTTCCTGGGCTAAATATATGGTATGATACTCTCTTGTGATGCCGGGCAGCAGCAGGGAGCCAGAGCTCCCAGTCAGCCACACGATCATGAGGATGAACAAACAATAAATTACAACCATTCTTACCCACTCAAGCATTGTTTTTCACTTTCAGTATAGTATTCAATAAATTACTTGAGATATTTAACACTTCATTATAAAATAGGCTTTATGTTAGATGATTTTGCCCAACTATAGGCTAATATAAGTGTTCTGAGCATGTTTAAGGTAGACTAAGTTAAGCTACGAAGCTCAGTAGGTTAAGTGCATTAACTTCATTTTCAACTTAAGATATTTCAATTAACAATAGGTTTACTGTAATGTAACTCCATCATAAGATCTATATTTATTAGAAATAAAAAGAGAACATTTTCCAAAGGTTTCCTACTGCATATAGAATAAAATATCAACTTCTTAAAAAGTCTATAAGGCTCTCCAAGATCTTGTCTCTTCTTTCTTTTTTCAAACTCTTTTTCTTCCACTCTCCTGCTTTCAAACTCTACTGAACACACCTTCATTCAGTTCCTCAAACTCACCTATGTCTTCACAACTGCTCTAATTTGCATGTGGTAAGCTCCACCTTGGTCTTTCAGATCTCAGTTCAAATGTCAATTCCTCCAAGAGGCCTTTCCTGACCATCCTATTTAATGTTGCCACCACCACTACCCATCATTCTTTATCACGTTATGCGCTTTATTTTCTTTATAGAACTTACCACTACTTCTAACTACTCTACTTGTTCCCTTGTCTACTATCTGCTTCCCTGACTACAATATATTCTTTCTCTCAGAGAGCTCTCCTGCTCTCTTGCTTACTAGTATACCTGGCTAGAGATTCAATAAATACTTGTTGCATAGATTACGAAACAAAGTTTTACCTAACAGCATTACACAAGATATCTAGTAGAATTTTCCAGTTATTTCTAATATCAGTATACAACAAATATATTTGTCAAGAGAGATATATTATTACTCATTATATGCATTCTTTAGTTACAGTTAGAATTAATACTTTTTACCCCTTCAGCTTTACATAGTACTCTAAGAGAATTCTAGGACTGAAGTTGAGATTTTTTTTCAAGGAAATATATAATGTTGTACCTACTGAATAAGTAAATATAAAGTACTGAAAAGTTTTAAGAGTTAATTTTTAGTTGTGGAACTTTGAAAATACCAATACAAAACAAAATGCTGAAACCAAGCTTTGAAATTACAACAAAATATTACAAAATAACTTTTTTGAAGTCCAGATTTTCAACAAAATTATTGAAACTCTTGCCTCTCCAAAGAAAGTATGGAACCATTCCTATGCTTTCATTTCCTTAACAGAATATATAACATAAATTAACTGAAAGAAAGGCAACAGTGTTTAAGAAAAAAATAGATATAAACAATGATAGCTGGGATGCCTGGGATTGAGTCCCGCATGGGGCTCCCTGCTCAGCCGGGAGCCTGTTCTTCCCTCTGTCTGCCACTCCCCTTGCTTGTGCTCACTTGCTCTCTCTCTCTGTGACAAATAAATAAAATCTTAAAAAAAAAAAAAAAGCAATGATAGCTGATAGGCCCAAATGAGAATTACATTATAGGGTTCATTTTCATTATCTTGTAAGATTAACTGTGTTTTAGGAAGATTAAAACATTTTTTGCATGAACATTTTCACTATGCTTTAACATCTACATAAATAAGTAAACATACCTGTTCTGATTTAAGTACACTGAGCTCCCACTGAAGTTTATCATTTCTACTGGGTTCAGTTGTCCCAAGTGATGATCCATTTGTCACTAATGGCAAGTGATCCAAAAACAACTGTTCTTGCTTGCCTTCTTTTCCAACAGTCCTATTTTCAAAAGGAATTTTATCTTCCTCCATTATTTTTGATTCTTCAACAAAATCTTTATTTATTTTAGAAATTGACCCTCCAGAATCCTTGCCTGTCATAGTCACAACCCCATCTTTTAAAGAGTCTAACTGAACATCACACACATTTACATTTTCTGTCTGTTTATGGTTAATGATGATTTCTAGCTCTCTACATCTCAATAAAACTTGCTCTTTCTCTTGCTTTAAAGACTTCACTTCTTCACTCAGAAAACTAATCTCACCATGTTTCTGTTTTAATTGTTCAGAAAGATCAGACAATCTCTCTGACAGTTCTAACTTTTCTCGCTTTGTTACCTCAAGTTTTTCCATAAGTTCTGTTGTATCTTTCTCAACAACCTCAACGGTTTCCAATGGCTCTCCTATGAAAGTTTTGTCATCATCAAAGACTGAACTTTTCATTTTTACCACAGCTGGATTTATTCTTTGCAAATGATGAAGCTCTTCACTCAGTGTTTTAAGCTTATTTTTATACTCTACTTCTTGTTTGTTTTTGCTGTCTTCTAAGTCAGTTTTTACCTTGAGAAGGCAAGCATAGTCCTCCTGTAACTCCTGATAGTTAACTTCAAAGTTTTTTTCAGCAAATGAAAAAGTGTTCCTCTGCCTTTCAATCTCTTCAGTTAGCTGAATACATTGTTTTTTGAGGTCCTCATTTTCCTCTGTAAGTATTTCTATTTCTTTTTGCCAGTTACAGTCTTGGGATTTGGACTTAATGGAGTCTATGAAAATTAATCTTTCTTCTTGGTTAACAGGAGTATACATTTTCAACCTGTCTTCAAGGGCTTTCTTTTCATCTTTAAGAGTGCAATTCTCTGCTTCAAGTTGTGTAAATTTTTCTTGAAGGTTATCCTCTTTTTCCTTGATTTGTTTCTCCAATAATTCAGTTTTAAGTTGTAATTCTTGAACTTCTTGCTCAAGTGTACCCTTTTCCTTTTCTTCTTGCCTGAGTATTTCAATTTCTTTTCGAAGTTCATTGATTTGAAGAGTCATTTCCTCTGATTTTGAATTCACAAGGGACTGCTGTAAATCTTTTAGTTTTGAAATTTCCAAAATTAATTGATTTTGCTTAGTTATCAAACTGTCTTTTTCAAACTGCATGGTTTCTATCTTTTGACTCATTTCATTCTGTAAGCCATCAATCTGCTGTTTGTAGTGAATGCCTAAATTATCTTTTAGTTTCTCAATATTTATTCGATGTTCAATTTCTAAATCTTCTTTCAGTTTGGAAAGTTCTTCTTCATGACTAAACAGAAGCTGTGTCCTCAGCCTCTCTAATTCAGCTTCTTGCGATTCAGCCATTCTGTCTAATACAGCATTCTTTTCTCTTTCTAACATTTCAAGTTTTATCTTGTAATTTGTAACTTCTGCTTCATGTTTTAATTCTAGCTCTTTTCTGGATTCAGATGCAGAAACAATCTCAGCTTTCAAGTCTTCCACTGTACTAAGGGACTTGTGCGCTTCACTGAGTTTACTTTCTTGTTCAGCTATTGTCTGTCTAGCTCTCTGAATCTGTTCCCTTGAAAAGCTCAATTCTTCAAAAAGGTCTTCAAGCTGTCTCTGCAGAGCGGACTTTTCTCCTGAAATTACTCCTAGTTCTTCCTTGAGTTTTTCTTTTTGAGAGTTAGTGTCTTGCAATTTTACATTCAGTTCATTTATTGCTATATTCATTAACTTTATTTGATCTTCATTAACTGTAATACTTGGATATGATCTTAAAGCATTCTCCATTTCTCCCTTATGTCGTATTTTAAGTTCATCTATCTGTGACATGTGTTGTTTTATTAACTCCTGTTTCATCTGTACTATCTGCTGCCCATACATCTCATCCAGCTCTGCCCGGAGCTGTTCTAACTTTCTTTGTGTTTCTTGTTCCATTCTTTGTAGAATATCAGTTTCAAATTGGCTATCTTTATGATTTTTCTTCTGAAGTTCTTCAACTGTCCCCATTAATTGTTTTATTTCCTCAGAACACTGTCTTTCTTTTTGCTTGGAATTAGTCAGCTCTAATTTCATATTCTTAACCTCTTGGTTCTTTTGTACAACCTGTTCTTGTAATTCTTCCAGTAATTTATCAGCAGCTGTGACTTTATCCATTAGCTCTAGAGTTTTTTTTTCATCTTCTATTATTTTTCTATTTAATTCTTCAATGATTGCATCCTTTTCCTGTATTTCTTTATTTGAGCTTTCTACTTTTTTGTCTTGTTCCTTTAGAAAGAAAAAATGAAAATATGAAAATGACATTTTTAGTTCCTGGCAACTTACATTGCTTAACCTCAACACCAAAAGACTGAGAGAAGTCTGGTTTTGTTTTGTTAATAATTCTACAAAAAGTAACTGCAAGGCTTGCCCCTTAATTTTTCCCAAGTCAATGAGACAAGACCTGTGTACCCAACACTATTTGTGAGCAAACACTACAACAGTGTTGGAATTCCTGGAAGAAAGAAATTCTTCTTACACTGCTATGGTTAAAAATATTAATTTCAAAATTAGTATGATTAAAATGTCTATACCATTACATTTTCTTATTAACTGATGAACATTCTAAGAACTTAATATTTTCTGTAGCTACAGTACTATGTACTCTTATAATTCCTTCCATGTATTCTAGTGACTCGAAGCTGTTTGATGGGCAAGTGCTATGAAAAGACTAAAACAGTAACAAAAACAGGTTCCTATGGGTCTGCCTTAACTTCACTCTTGTGGCTAAGTAAATCAAAAATTTAGGGATATCCAACACCTAAGTAGCTAAACCTCAAACAACATGCAAGACAACTACACCATTTATGGCACATCAACTTGACCCTAGACTTGGGGTTTGAATAGAAATTTGAAAGAAGGACAGATATTTTCTTCCAGTTCTGACTTGGGCCTCTATTTTCGAACTGTATATAAGTCTAAATCTAGGACATAAGTCAAGGCACATCTGTAATCACAACCATTCTTAAGAGCGTTATAGCAGAAGCCCTAGAAACAAAGTTGTGACTCTGTTACTTAGTTGCCTAAATAGTTTAGGGCTGAGGTCCCAAATACAAAGAAAGTACAATCTACTGAGTGGAACAGAATATAAGTAGGTAAGTAAAATCACCTTACTGAGACAGGAGTCCCAGGCTAGGAGGACTTAAAGGCACCTTGAATGAATATATTCACATATCTAAAGAAAAAATGTCAAAGCCTAGAGAAAGGAAAGCCTGAGAGAGTTGGCAGTACTTATTTCAGCACAGTACAGGGAAGAAAACCAAGATGCCTTGAGACTGAAAATTCTGATCCCTCTGGGAAAGCCATATCTAATGTAGAAAGCAATGTAAGGGGTTGTAGCAAACAGAATTAAGGAATCTCAATCCACAAGCATGACTTTCCTACTGTGAGATGATGCATCAAGTTATCATAGCCTAATGCTTCGGAAATACGACTCCAATATCCTTTGATCTCAAGCTCACTAAATAACCTCCTATTCTTATTATTTGGCTTTCCAAATTCATTTCCCATGGAAAGAAAGTAAAATCCAATGAACTTGAAGAATACATTCAAGTGATAATTATTTCTCACTGTAAATTAATCATCTTATATTCAAGGGTTTAAACATTAGCCTCTTCAACTTGAAAAATCTGAGCTTATCTCTGAGACAGCTCAAGTCTCACCTGATGGAAGATAAAAACCAGACTTCTCAGCATACAAGTCAAAGGCCAGATTCTGCACTATATAAATTAACTAGGGCAATGAATGTCATTCTGTGAAGCCTCTTGAGCAAAATCCTATCAGCTTTTATCTTGGTATCATATATTCCATCCAATGTCACTGTAAATTATTACCAAGTGCTGAGCCTTCTGACTTTAATTTCTGTACTACAATATGACATTTAAATCCATTTAATCTCTTATATCTCAGTGTTTTCATCTGTAAAATAAATGTAATATTTATCCTATGTCATGGACTATGCTTGAAGCTAAAATAAAATAAATATATTAATGTATTTTATGCTCACTGTACTATGTACAACTGTAATACCTTACATACTAGAAATCATCTATAAGGCACCTATAAGAAACCTATAAGAAAGTAAAATTAGTTCAGGAGGTCAACTTCAGTTGCATTATTAAATGAGTAATTAGTCTTGAAATGTTAACACTGTTATAAAATCTGTAATACTTCTATTTCCTGATTTTCAATTGGGGGGAGGAACCCTCATAAAGCACTTAATTCAAAATTGTCCAACATGTGATATTAACTGCAAACAACAATAATTCTTCATTCAACTATTAAATAATACAAACTCATGGCTCATTTTTCTTAGTACTGTTTATTTCAAAATATAAGGTTTTAAATACCATTTATTTTGTGTTGCAAAAGACAGCTCTGTGGTTGAAGATACAATCCCTGTATTTTTGGAAACAGACCTGAGGGAGTGGGGAGTAAGAGACTTCCTGCCTGTGACCACTGTACCATGGGAAGGTCAGAGGATTAGGGACAATGACAATGAGGCTGGAATCAAGTGTAGTTGTCTAGGGGACCACAACCATTTCAACTATCACCCTAACGCTCTAGCCCCTCAGCTGTGCTGATGAACTATTACTCCAGGGTATTCATGAAAAGTTTAAAAAAAAAAAAAAGGAGAAATTAAATATATATATATTTATATATATCTAAACAAAGAAGTAACTGATGATATAAGTACTCTGCTAACATTCAAATAAAGATTATTCCCCCCATGAAAATGAATTATTTAAATTTTAAATACTTTGAAATAATACTGCCTACTGAATATAATAAATGCAATAAAATCCAACTCGTAGGCTCTTCTAACTAAGGCCTAAACTATCTTTCTACACTTCCTCCTGTAAAGACTCACTTTCAAAGACTATTTGTAGTTAAACCATTTTTTGTTACTTAGACATTTTTAACGTGTTTCAGCCTGGATTTTTATATACACTCCATCCTCTACCCAAAATGTCCTTCCTATCTATCAGCTCAGATTCATAATGTATTTGCTTATTTACCAAATGAATATTTATTAGCTGCTAATGTGCCATACATTATGCCTACTGCTGAGAAAACAAAATATCACAGAGAAATTATTCCAAATTACAGATTTGCCTCAAATATCATCTCCCCTTAAAGCCTACCCTAAGTCACTTCCCTTATGAAGCCAGACCTACTCAAAACACTTTTTACCTATGCTTACCCTTGTTTTGTGCTATCTTGTATACATGCTATACTAAACCATGAGGTCCAGTGAAGAAAAGGGCACATTTTAGGCATCATTATCTTTTGCAAGGGCCCCGTACAAAACAGGCGTTCTGTAAACATCTATCTAATGATTTTTCAATTATCTTGGTTGCAAAGCATACTGTTTCATTATTTCAGTATTGTAAGTTTGTATGTTTCCTATTTTCCTAAGAGTACAGTCTCTGGAATCAGACTACCTAGGTTTGAAAATTGGCTCTACCAACTATTACCTTTGTGATTAGGCAATTTACTTCCTTTGTCTTGATCTCTCCATCTGTAAAATGGGGGTGAAGACAGAACCTCTATCTCATAAGGTTATTACAATGATTCAATGAGTTAATATGTGTAAGATGCTTTGAATATTGCCTGGCACCAGGTAAACAAAAATAAATGCTAATCACTTTATTATTATCCAAACAAAATTCTTGTCTTGGTTATTTCTCAACTTCTCGCAGAACAACTAAGTGTGTAAAAAGTACCATATTATAGGTACAGTCTTTCTTCATTATTCAGATTCCCTACTTGAGAATCCATCTTCTTGCTAAAATTTATTTGTAGCCCCAAAATCAATACTCACAGTCATTTGTAGAAATGCACAGAGCAACAAAAACTTTGAGTTGCTGGATATGCATGCTTCCAAAGCTGACATCAAACAAGGTAACTACACTCTGACTTCATGTTTTCGCTCATCAGGAGAGCATGGATGGAGAAGAAGAGGATGGACACAACAGGGGGCAGCGCAGTATAGCACAAGAAATATGGTTCTGGGCCAGCTATATGGATCTGAATCACAACTCTGACAAGTGGCAGTAGGGCAGCCTCAACACTTGTGAACCTCACTCTCTTTTGAAAAATAAGCAAAATATAATCTACCACGATGAGTGTTTTTAGGATTTAAGACTATAATCTATGAGATATGTTATGTGTGTATGTATATATGTATGTAAATACAATCCCTAGGACATATGTGTACATGTGTATAAACACATATATGCATACATATGCATGTACGTATGTACATACAAACAAATATAAACATATAAAATAGATATATTTCCCTTTTTTCCCCCCTATGAGCACTTATTTGCTAAATAAGAGTTCCAGGCAACCCTATAAAACATAACTACCATAAATAGAAAATCCACTGTAGTTTTTTCTAATTAAAATCCATAAAATTTCATTTTGTCATGGAAATATTATCAGAATTTCATAACCACTGCTAAAATAAGTAGAAATACCTTTAGGTGGAAAAAAAAAAAAAAGAATGGAAATTCTGTTTATAAATTTAGATTCTCCTGAGAACTCACTTTAACACAGGCTGATCACTTCCACTCAGTAATGAGTATTATCTTAAAAACTATTATTGTGAGACTCCCAATTGCTTTTGAAAGAACTTGTTTTTCATAAAGAGCTTTTCTTAATTATGAAATTTTGTAATTCATGTACATAACAAAAAGGATAAAAAGTTGTATAAAAAACTTCAATTATAAAGCTGTTATACATTGGCTGACTTCCTTAAAATAAACATACCATTTCATATGCTCTAATTTTCTCTTGCAAGAAACTAATTTGCATTTTGAAGTCTTCTTTCTTTTTTTGATAATCTTCTAATAAATGGTCTTGTTCTTCCAGCTGTTGCTGATGAGTGAGGATCTGTTGTTTCGCTTGTAATAAATCTGCAGCTGTGCTACTATGAGTGCTGTTTCTTAGAGTTTCACTAGCCTGTAACTTGAAAACAGAAGAAACCCCCAAGTTAAATTCTGAAGAGATTGCACTAAGGAAGAGATACCTTTTGGGGTATTACTCAGCCCATAACTGCTCTCTGGGAAATTTGCTAGACTCACAGGCTTGAAACTCCAGTAAACATGGTGCCACGGCTTATCAGATGATTGTGGGCACATTATCCAAGCCAAACCAATAAGATTATTTTTCCCGTCATAAAATAGAGAAAGTAGTCTAGTGAGATAGCTAAGACTAAGGCAGACATGCAGAAAGAAACGAGGCCTAAAAGACAGTACTTCCAGATGACTTTTCAATTTGTGATTCTAATCCCTTTCAGAAGTCTGGCTATATTTTCACTCTGAATTCTGTAGGATAAGCTTGTATTCTTACATTAACTTCCTTCCTTTCTGCTTAAGCTATCTCAAATTATTTTCTGTACTTGCCATCAGAAACTTTGATTAATACCATTAGATTCTTATGGATCTGATTAAAGGTAAATGGAACACATTCTGCCTAGTTACCATTTTAGAAACTAAAATGAAATCATAGCAGGGTTGGCAAAAGGTAGGTTGTGACTACATATTAATTTCTGCAAAAATCTACCCAATCAGACTTAAAAGATTTTGTAGGCTTTCAATATATAGACAAGGGAGAAGTACAGAGAAAATAACAGCAAGAAACCACGCAAGAACTAGGAGTTAAACTCTTGGTTAACAGGTATTCACATATTTCCAACATGATACATAATAAGCAAATGGATTTTAAATAAACTTAGATTTGTGCTGAAAATTATAGCACTTTAAAAAAATTCATTATTAAAAATCTAATAAATTTTGTTCTATTAGTAATACTTACATGTTGGAACTGAATCTGTAATTTTTGACTTTGTTCTGTCAACTCTAAGAACTCTCTCATTGTCTCATCCTTTTCTCTCCTTGCTTGTTGTAAATTAGCTGTGAGCTGGGTTATGATGCCATCTCTCTGTTTAATGGCAGCTTCAAATTCTTGTAACTAAAAGACATCAGTGAAAATAAAAAGTGCCAGACTTATTTTTGAAACAAAATTGATTATTACTCTAGGTAACTACTCTTCAGAAATACAATATTCAAAATGCACTGACAGAATTATGATAATTTGTAAGTAACCTTATCCATTCTTGTCCATATATGAAAGATTAGCTTGCAGAAATTGGCTTTACTTCCAAATCAATTTAAAAAAAATTACTAGGTCTAACTTGTCCATTTATCTGCTTCAAGAAGGACAAGTGCCTTTATATCTAGGCATGCCCAAATCTGTTCCTAAGCAACATCATCATAGACATGTTCAATTCTCACTTGTTTCTGGAGAGGATGAAACTAAAATGTATTCTGTTATTCTCATCAATGGCCTTTTCCACCTTGTTTTCGTAACTGACTGCCACAAACAACAGATGTCATTTTAACCACAAGCAGTTACTTTTACAAGGACTCGTTGACATTTTTAATGAGTTTAGGTCATCATATTCTGATGTGGTTTGCACCATAATTTTCTCTCAGGCTAATTACAAAAACATCTATCCTACTGAAGTGATTTCAGCCTAGCTATCTCATAAAGTTAAAAGATTAAGCAAGGTTGTTTGCCATATGCAGAAGGACAAATATGATGGGATGACTTACGTTACTATATGAAAACCTTATCTTTAAAGAATGTATGTATATCATCATTCAAACGTCCTACTTTTGTCTCAGTAACAAAACAAAGGCCACATAAAGTACACATACCTGCTGCAGTCCATCAGTCCCATAGGTGGCTCTCATTTCTTCTAGTTCTCTGTTCAGCTCTTCAATCTCATGCTGTTTGCCAGCCAATTCATTTTCCATCATCTCTAGGTGGGTTTGATTGTATTGTGCTCCATGTTCAGAATAAGAATCATCAGCACCAAATTCTTCTTCCTAAATCAATCCAAGATTTTTAATAATTCATACTAACAACATTCCTCAGGAAGAGGGATTTAAACACTGAATTCCATAGCAATATCCACTTTAAAATATCACTCATCACCTAAGAGTTTACTGGAATGACAACCTACTTTGTTATTATTGTGATATACACCTTAAAAGCAAAAACAAGATATTGCAAAATCTGTTACAATTGAGCTTTTATAACAAAAGGTGGCTAATTTTATTTTGTTAAACATTAAAAGCATTTAGAAATCACACACAGAAAGAAGTACATGCAGGAAAAAGCTTTGTTAGTAAGCCAGATGGTTTTAAATAGTATAAAACATTAGTATCGTGAGTAGTTTTAAATACTGTACCCTTAATAAATTTGTAGGCTTTTCTTTTATCACCACAAAACTGCAACCATTTACCTGTACAAAAACAATTTCCTGATATATTATGATATTAGATAGAATTTTATTTAAAGCTAACAATTATAATTCTGCTAACTGTATTCATGCATATCTTATGCACAGGGAAAATGCCTCATTGGCAAAAATAGACACAACGATTAAATTTAAATCTATAAAAGACATTATGATCATTTCAAATGCCAGTGACTCTCAAAACATTTGAGTGCTTACAATGCAGAACACAGTACTGCACATTGTCATTTAAGTGAATTAAAGTTCTAAGTGCAGTTTCTATTTTGTCTTCAGGGGGTAATTATAAACCTCAAGTTACTAAATGCTCTTCTACAAAATCCTGCCTTATAATCGTTTAAATAACTGTTTTTTGATTAAGATCTATTCATTTTAAGTAAAATTGTTTACTGGTGCAAATTCACTGAAGGTTGGTAATCAGGTCAAGAAGTATGAGATGAATAGGTGAGGAACACTCCCCCAACTTCCCCTGGGGAAATGATAGCCATGCCAACCCTGACTGATGCAGAGATTTTCCATAACATATTATTGCCTCTATCACAGACATTTGATGATGGGAGGAAGAAGGATGACAGAATACATCTCCTGGTTTGACCTCATGGGAGATTAATTTCCAATCAATTAATCTATTTAATAGTACCCATCAACAGATGAATGGATAAAGAAGATGTGTGTGCATGCGTCTATATATGTATGTGTGTGTGTGTGTGTATGGTGGAAAATTACTCAGCCATAAAAACAAATGAAATCTTGCCATTTGTGACAAAATGGATAAGTGAAGTAAGTCAGAGAAAGGGGCGCCTGGCTAGCTCAGTTGGTAGAGCATCTGACACTTGATCTTGCGGTCATGAGGTCGAGCTCCACATTGGCCGTAGAGATCACATACATACATACATACATAAATAAATATTTTTAAAAAGTCAGACACAGAAAGACAAATACCGTATGATTTCACTTGTATGTGGAATCTACAAAACAAAACAAACAAAACAGAAACAGACTCATAAATACAGAGAAAAGACTAGACTGGTGGTTGCCAGTGGAGAGGGAACGTAGGACAATGGGTGAAATAGGCAAAGGGGAGTAAGAGGTACAAACTTCCAACTATAAAATAAATAAGCCATGGGGATGTGGAATATCCTGCAGCATAGGGAATATAGTTAATATTATAATAATTTTGTATGGTAACAGGTGGTAACTACACTTACTGTGGGAGCATTTTGTAATGTATGTAATTGTCAAATTACTGTTGTACACCTGAAACTAAATAATATTCTATATCAACTATACTTCCATTTAAAAATAATGAATACAACAATTTTTTTAAGTTCAGTCAGCCAACATATAGTACATCATTAGTTTTTGATGTTGTGTTCAACGATTCATTAGCTGTGTATAACATCCAGTGCTCATCACAACACATGTCCTCCTTAATTTTTTAAAAAAGAATATAGCCATGATAGAAAGAAAAAAGCAGTGTTGCTTTCATATATGAAGTCACAAGGCCAGATTCTCTGAATTGTAAGTTGTGATTTTAAACTGAGATATTTCCCCTACAGGCAACTTTATGTAGCATAAATCAGGTACCAATTTCTTTACTCAACCCTGCTCAATTATTTTCCTGACCAGATTACTAGTAAGTATATTCCCAGCTTTTAAGCACATTAAACTTTGGAAGTATCAAAGTTTTTACTCCCATTTGCAATTCAAAACAGTAATCAGTTCACTTAAAAACATGAAGTTATCTTTTTTTTTTTTGTATTGGAGACCTACAATATATTAAAAACATATGGAATACACTGAGTTGCTGAACCATTTAGAGTAAGGAACAATTTTCCATATCCTCAAATTCTGGACCAAAGAAATGACAATGATATCTAAAACAATAAGAAAAAGATAACAGTATGACATATATTTATTAATAACACATAAAGAAGGTATTTCCTAATGTGGCCAATGCCTACATTAGCTTTTATCACCTAAATTAAAAATCACTATTGTAGCATTACTTTCAACAAATGAATTTATGTAATTATATAGAATTCAAGCATTTGTAAAAAGCATTACTCAGAATGTGAAATAGTCTGAATAATAAAATATTTACTGTGTTGAATATGGATACCTTACGATGATCATTAATCCTAGAATCTCATATCATTTTCCTAAACTTAAAGGCCTCTATTTAATTAAGGCCCAAGCTATTCAAACAGATTTAAGACCTTAGTTAATAATCTGAAAAAAATATATAGAGAAAAACAGCCTTCAGGTTTTCTAGGTCATTTACATTTTATTTTGTTATGCTATACTTCCTTATATTTATACATTCATTATATTTATAATTTTATTTATAATTATATTTATATTTTATATATTTTATAAATAAAATTTTATAAATAAATATAAATTTTATAAATAAATTTTATAAATAAAATTTTATTTAAAAATATAAATATAAATTATATTTATAATTTATAATTCATTGTATTTATAAGAATACATAAGCATGTAAGTTACAAGAAATAAAGTATTAGTTTCAAAAATAATACATAAAAAGTCAATCTACATAATATTACTTATTCTTACCTCTGAACTATAATCGTCTGCCGTAGTTGAAATTTCACTTTCTGGCTAAAACAAAAATAAAAACCAATTATATTAAGGCCTTTCCCCCCGCAAACATTGTACTTTATTAACCTATTACTATTAGTAACATATGATAGAAAATGCACATAAAAATATCACTAAAAAAAAGTAAAAATTATTCAAACATTTAAAAAAATTTTTTAAGTATGTGGATTTTATTCTATTCATTTTTTTTTAAAGTAAGCTCTATGCCCTACATGGGGCTTGAACTTACAACCGCGAGATCAAAAGTCACAAGCTCTACCAACTAAGCCAGCCACACGCCCCAAACCTTTAAAATTTTCACTCTATGAATCACAATGGCTAACTAACACATCTGATATTTATCATAAGGCATTTTTCTAAATATAAACATATCAAGAGGTACTTTCACACAAGGTCTTACCTACATTACAAATCATTTGTAAGATAAAAGCACCAAATAACATATCATCCCTGTAATTCTTATGTCTCTTTTAAATAAAAGAAAGTCTTAAAATGTTAACTCAAAAGAGTTCAATTTCTTCAAAAAGAAAAATCATCGGCGCAGCTGGCTCAGTTGGTAGAGTATGTGACTCTTGATCCCAGGATCGTGAGTCCAAACCCCACATTGGGCTTAGAGATTACTTAAAAAAAAAAAAAAGGTAAAAAAGAATCACCAAATCTTGATGCTAGGAATGTAGTAACAACTTGAAGAAAAATAACAACCTTCGTTGTCATTAGCACCTATACAGCTTCTAAAACACTTTCTAAGTCATTCCTGTTTCATTCTTATATCCCTGGGATTTGGGTATGAAGTGAGTGGCTTTTCTGAGCTTCCCGCAGTTTAGGACCACTAGAAAGAGATTCCCTCAGTTTAGAACCACAAGTTTCCCTGAGGAAACTTAAATTACTGCTTTTACTGTTCACCCACTCATCTAATCTAAGACTCTCAATTTACAAGTGAGAAAAGAGACCTAGATATTTTACCTTTTCATTCAACAACTATGAACCATCACTGTCTCCTTTCCCATCTATACTTAAGGAAATTTTATTCATCACTCAATACCAAACTCTAAGTCTACCTCCTCTCTGATGTAGTAACCGATGCCCGGAACAGAAATAAGCTTACCCCTATTCTAAAATTCTGTCACAGGAGTTTCTGACTTATATGACCCTCTTTTAAACCTAAAATACTTTCATGACATAAGTCCTCATGGTTGATTCATTTATGCCTTTTAAACAGCTACAGATTAAATGTGTATTGTGTACTAAAAACTGTGTTCCTGAGTATGAAACGGTGAACAAGTCACTCTTTGCACTGGAAATGCTAGTGGGAAGCTGAAACGCTGATTTGTTATGCAGAAAAGGATAACAAATACATCTTCAAACCATGTCAAGCACCAGACTTGCCATATTATATCATTTAAAAGGTCCAGATTTCAACCAACAATTACAAGATACACAAAGAAAAAGTATGGCCCGTATACAAGAAAAACAGCAGTCAGCAGAAATGGTCCCTGAGGAAACACAAATATTGGACTTAATACACAAAGACTTTAAACAAGCTATTTTAAATATAGTCAAATAAGTGAATAAAATTAAGTCTAAAATACTAAAGAAAACTATAAGGGTACTGTCTAACAAAATAAAGAGCATCACTGTAAAAGAACCAAAAATGGGTGCCTGGCGGGCTCAGTTGGTAAAGTATGCGACTCTTGATTGCGAGGTTGTGAGTTCAAGCCCCACGTGGGGTGTAGAGAGTAATTAAAAAAATAAAATTTTAAAAAATAATAAATTTTTTAAAAAAGTAAAACTGAAATGAAAAATTCATTAGAGGGGCTTGACAGATCTGAGAGGAATCAGCAAACTTTAATATACAGTTCAACTGAAATTATGCAGTCTAAGATTAAAAAAGAATGAAGAAACATGAACAGAGCATGAGAGATCTTGTGGAACAATATCAAACATACTAACATGCATAACTGGAGACCCAGAGGAGGGGACAGAAAGGAGCAGAAAGAATATTTGAGGATACAATGCCGGAAAACTTCCCAAATTGGATGAAAAGCACTGATCTACATATCCAAGACGCTCAACAAATTCGAAGTAGGAAAATCTCAAAAAAATCCACGATTAGCAAATCTTTAACACCCCTGACCTTTTGAATAAAGCTCAAATCCTATATATTATCTAAATCTTTCTGTTTCCATATAAATATGTCAGGGTACAATTCAAATTATAATTATTATCTGTCTCGTCCACCACTTTTTCTCCTAAGCATCCCAGCCTTCTCTACTCCTGGTTTTAGTTGGTAGCTCCATCCCACTCACCACCCGAATCCACTTTTAAATTCTCCTTCATTGCCTTATTGTGGAAAATTACACCATTAAACAGAAGAAAAAAACTTGCCTTTACTTTGGGCCTTCTATGGGCTAGGTGCAATCTCCTGCCTCTCACCTTTACCACCATCCCATTCCCATCATTCCATGATACTTTTAAAACTAAACTTCATACAGTTTCCAAGTCACATCATAGCTTCATGTTCTTGTGGATGTTGCTTCTTTTTAGAGGCTGCCTTGCCTACTTCTTTGCTGATAGCTAATGCCGATTTAGCATTCCCCCAAATCATGGTACTCTAGGGTACCATATGCATTCTAGTCACCATAGCTGTAATCAGAAAACACAATCTTACATCTGCCTTCCCCACTTGAATGACTTTCCTAAGAGGCAGAGAATGTCATATTTACACCTTGTATCCTTGGTGCTGAATCCTTGATGTATTACAGTTGTTATACTACAAATGTTTATTGAATCAAGCTCACAAAAATTGCACAGGGTGATAATGAGTGTTGTCATTACAACAACTTTCCACTTAGAATTCTAATGTTCAAAAATCTAGATGAACACTTACCTCAACAGAGAAGACCTCATCACGTTTGATTATTGTGGATTCAGGAGTCACGGCTGTTCCTACCCTCTGAGAACTATTTATGTACATTTCATCACTCTGCAAGTGCTCTATATTCAAAGCATGGTATGTTGACACATCATGTTTACTGCTTGAAGTTTTCCTCTTTTTTTTCTGCTTCTTAGAAGGATTCAGCCCATCAGATTGAGCTTTCCTTTGTCGAAACTGGGCAAGCTACAGGAAAAAAGACATTGTCCTTATCATTAGAGATACTTTTTCTTTACCACCACATGAAAAAAGCAAGTATCTTTGGAGTCATTTTCTTTACAAGATTAAACCATCACTAAATGATAACTAAATAAAGGACAGTTGTTACAGTCCTTAATATAATTACCAAATTGCAAAGAAATCAGGTACTTCTGAATAAGTACTATTCAAATATTAAGAAGAACTGAAAATGTCATGTCTAAAGAAAAAAAATTAGCCCAGAGTTGGGTAAAACAGGGAAAGTAGGCACCCTCACTCACTCTTGGTGAGAATGTAATCTCTGGATGTTAGATTATACAAAGATATAAGAGGTCTAAATGTGTTTACCTTGTGAAATTTCTGGGACTTCTACTTTTTGTACTAAATATAATTAGTTCACACAAAAGATTTAGTTATATAAAAGATCACTGCAGCCTTGTTTCTAATGGGAAAAATTTTGAAATAATTTAAATGTCAAACAATAGTGTTTCCTATCCCCTAATCACTTGCATATCATCATCAGGGCTTTTGCCATGTCCTAATCCACCTATACTTACATTAACTTAACATGTTTTAACTCATGTACTTATCTAAATTTATTTTAAAAGGAGACTTTCTATTCTGGCAGAAATTAAAAGCCAGCATCACTTGTGATTTTCTTAAAGAAAATAGGAAACAGAAATTAATGAAATGAAAATTAACACTACATTATTAAAATTTTAGTTAGGTATTACTGCTGAGGGTTATAAGAGAAACAGGCAAGTGTTAGCGGAGTATTAAGAATATATGAGCATCAAACAGACTTTTGGCTTACTGTAAACAGATAGACAAAAAAAAAAAAACTGGAAAAATATTAACTGTCTTATGATACCGTTCACTATTATTTAATATTGGATCAGTCTAACACCTAAAATATCTGGTCACCACCTAAAATCAGAAGTATGCATTACATACTTTGGGTAACACTGGATTAACTCAGTTAAAATAATGTTAATGCAAACAATCAATAATATTAAGGATGTTTACATAAAAGTATATGTGAAAAATAATAAAGATGTTTATGACACAGTGGTATATATAAAATAATATTGCAAAAAAATCTTTTTTTTAATAAATGGAAAATGGTGTATATCTTTTTCAACAAAGAAAAGCAGGAATCAGGCTCACAGCCTCCAATAATTCTAACTAGCTTGAATTTTTTTAAAAATTTTTTATTATGTTATATTAGTCACCATACAGTACATCCTTAGTTTTTGATGTAGTGTTCCATGATTCATTGTTTGTGTATAACACAATTTTAATAACATTATACACATAGGCATAGACAAATTCTGGAAGAATATAACCACAACTTTGATTATCTCTCTAGATTGGAGATTACAGGTATTTTTCCTTATGCTCATTTGAAATTTCCTTTTTTATGCAACACATTTTCTAAATTTTATATAAAGCAACTACTAACCATCAATTCTTTAATTTGAGCTACTTGATCGTTAAGAGAACAAAAGCATAAGAATAGGTATAAGCCCCTTTGTGCCTTAAAAAAAGGAAATCTACTACCAGCATATTAATTATGTAACTATTAATTAGACCAAGCACAAAGATGGCCAGTAAATTTCTTAGGATATGAAGTATTAAAACAATCTTAATGATGTTATCATTAGCTATAAAAATATGCGACAAATACCAGAACTTACAGAATAACACACAGCATATTTTATACTTATTTTGTCTGTTGTAGATGAAGAAAAGGATATAGCTATGTGGTAATGATTATTTAATAAAGACATCTGACTCATAAATCTGAAGTATCTAATCAATCGCCGACCTTGTAGAATGTAAAAATATATCACATTAAAAATTTTCCCGAGTTATTTAGCAACTAGCCTATTATCCTACTTCACGATTGCTTAAGGAACAGATGCAAGACCAGTTGCCTCTATTTGTACATTATTAAGCTGCTGGAATGCATTTAAACTACTTTGGAGGATAGTAAATTCATTCTTAAAAATAAACCAACTGAAACACTATAACATATTATCTGAAAATAGAATCAAAAGTCTAGGCACATCATTTTAAAAAGATCCCTCAGAGAGAACACAAAACCAAGAAAAATATTAATAATGACATTCTTGATGTTTAAGTTCAACTTCAGAAGCTTCTTAAAATTCCATGTTGTCTGTGTGCGAAAATATACCCAGAGAGCAGAGAATATAAAGAAAAGACGAATGTTCTGTTTAAAATTCCAATTTTTTGGGTTATAATTTCTATTTAATATTTATTTTTAATGTACAAATACATAACAAAGGAGAAAACTAAAACTGTATTTTAAAAAGTTTGATTTTTTAAAAAACACCTCTGAGACAACAGTATCCATTACTAAATGAACCTGAATGAAAAAGTTATTAATAGACATAGAATAAAAAGTAGAATGGTTCTTGGGGCTCCTGACAGGTTCAGTCCAAGCAGCACGCGACTCTCGATCTTGGGGTCGTGAGTTTGAGCCCCACATTGGGAATAGAGGTTACTTAAATTTATAAAAATTAAAAAGTAGAATGGTTTTATTATCATGTTTATAACAAATCATTTCTAAGAACATAAAATTACCAAGACATTGTTTTGGGCCTTTTACTGTTTATATGAAGTCATACTATTTTTTCAGAATAATTAACCAGAAAGTAAACAGCATGAAGGTAAGGACTTTTGTTCTGTTCACTGCTATATATTCAAAGCCTGGAACAGTACTAAAAAAATACATGTTGAGTGAAAAAAAGATAACTTATCTTTTACAGAAAAGTCACCACTAACAAAAAATCATTTTAAGCACTGTTCCTTAGAACCAGAATTAAGATGATATAACAGGCATATCTAATTCTACTATCTAGAAAAGTTCCATGGTCTTAGACTTAAAATCAGCAATTAAATGAATTAAAACACAAAATAATCCCTCTCACCATCTTCCTCCATCAGGCGAAAAAAACAAGGCAAAATTCTTCTCAAAAATAATGCCCACAATAGCTTTTTAGCAAGAGTTCTGTTTCACAAAAATGTATACAAAGCTATGCAACTCAACACCAAAAAAACAATCTGACTAAAAAATGAACAGAGGTTTTGAATAGACATTTCTCCAAAGAAAACATATAGATGGCTAACAGATGCATAAAAAGCTATTCAACATCACCCATCGTCGGGAAAATGCAAATCAAAACCACAATGAGGTATCACTTTACTCCTGTCAGAATGGCTAAAATCAAAAACACAAGAAATAACAAGTGTTGCTGAGGATGTGGAGAAAATGGAAACCCTATGCATGGCTGCTGGGAATGCATATTGATGTAGCCACTGTGGGAAACAGTATGGAGATTCCTCAAAAAATTAAAAATAGAATTACCATATGATCCAGTTCTTCCACCATTAAGTATTTACCCAAAGAAAATGAAAAAACTAATTTAAAAAGATATATACATCCCCATGTTTATTGCAGGTTTATTTACTATAGCCAAGATATGAAAGCAACCTAACAGTTCACCGACAGACAAAGGGATAAGGAAGAGGCGGAACGCATACACAACGGAATATTATATAGCCATAAAAAATGAGATGGTGCTGGTGGCTTACTTAGGTGGGCATCTGAAGTGATTTCTGCTCGGGTTATGGTCTCGGGTTGTGGGATCAAGCCTCATGTTGGGCTCTGCGCTAAATGCCTGCTTGGTAGTCTCTCTCTCCCCTGCCCCTCCCCCCCCAAAAAAAAGAATAGAGAGAGAGAGAGCATGCATACCATTTGAGACAATGTGGGTAGACCTGGAGGGCATTATACTAAGTGAAATAAGTCAGACTAAGAGACAAATACTACATAATTTTACTCATATGTGAAATTTAAAAAACAAAAAAGAGATAAAACAGAGGGAAAAAAACTCTTAAATACAGAGAAGAAATTGTAGAGGGGAGGTGGGTAGGGAGATGGGTGAAACAGGTAAAGGTGAGTGAGAATACTCTTGCATATGTATAGAACTACTGAATATTGTACATCTGAAACCAATATAATACTATGCTAATTATACTTTGATTTTAAAAATAAATAAATATATAATGCCCAGAATAGCTTTTCAGCAAGAGTTCCATTTCATAAAAATGTGAGAGAAGTTAAGATCATACCGTAAGTCTAATTTCTTATACCCATCTAAGCTATTTTTATTTTAAATCTGAAAAGTGGCAAGATAGCAGATAAGCAAAAATCAGAAACTCTACTCAATTAGCTAATCATCTGATATTGAAACGCTACACTTTAAATTACTGGGAAAACATTTATTCTAAAACATGGTGAAAATTCAGAGTATGCCCATCTGTGTTTGTCATTTGGAAGCCAATTATAAAAATGTTAACATATGTAGGCACAGAAATAGTTGCAAGATTTACTGGAAAGATACCATGTCCACATACACTTGTCTTTCAAAACTGATTCAAATCTCAAGCAAGTATCTTACTCTGACCAGAACATGAATAACCGACTAAACAAAAATGACTGATAATTTATTCCTCAAGTTCAATATTTATAACTTTATAAGCAATTATTCTCAATAAAACAAGGAACTTAAAAATGCTATATAAAAACATGCCAAGTTTTTATAATGGCACTTCAAAAAAACTACTAATTATAACCTGTTTATCAAGTGTTCACTGAGTGTTAACTGTGTTCCAGGGACTGTGCTAGACATGAATCAAAATATATGGTCCTACTAGTAGGATCTTTTAGTCAAGGCCAGCCTGTTAATTACATCATTGAGTTGTGGGAAGCAAATAAAAATTACTGTACAATTTCATAATCAAAAGTACTCCTATATATCTTTAAGGAGGTGGTATGGGAGCCTCCTGTATCCTGATTTTCTCAAAGGTGGCTTTTTTTTTAATAAATTTTTTTAATATAGTACATCATTAGTTTCAGATGTAGAATTCAATAATTCATCAGTTGTGTATGACACCCAGTGCTCATCACATCTCGTGCCCTCCTTAATGCCCATCACCCACTTATGCCATCCCCCTCCACAACCCTTAGTTTGTTTCCTAGAGTTAAGAGTCTCATGGTTTTTCTCCCTCTCTGATGACTTTCAAAGGCAGCTTTCTATAAGAGATGTGGTGGTTGAGTTTTATATCTGTGAGCATAATAACTTGGCATATAACAAGTATTAAGTAGTTTATTTATTTAAAAAAATATTTATTGACTGCCTATCATGTATCCAGCACTGTGCTTAAAAGGCAGCACAGGTAGTAATGAATCAAACAGACAGCACCATACTCCTATGAACTGTAATCCAGGTGGAAAAACAAATTAAACAAATATAGATAAACACAGAAATATATCCTTTCAAGAGATAAAAAATGCTTTGAAGATAAAGTATAGGTACTAAAGAAAGCCTACAATGGAAAGATTTAATTTGCTTGGGGACGTTGGGAGAAATCAGGAAATACCCTACTGGAAAAAAGAATATGGAAGCTGAGATTTGAAGACAAATGTGAGTTACTTGCCTAGATCATAATCGGTTAAGTGGCAGAATAGAACAAGAATACCTGACTCCAAATTCAGTGTGTTTTCCATTATACCAATTTATGTTCCATGCATTGAGTTCCTTTTTTTCCCTCATTTGCCATTATACTTCAAATCTTAGAACACTAAGTTCAAAGGCAAGAATATATGAAATCACAAAACCAACAAGTACTTTTTTGATAAAACTGGGGGAAAACACACCCACCACAACACCCCCCCCCAAAAGAGAACATTGTAAAATATTTAAAATGTTATCTAGTCTCTCCAGTTTCCAAAAACAGCTGTAAGTTGAGCCATTTTCTATGTTTTTACTGTAGAAAATTTAAGAAATCCTAATTAATTCTAATTATGGTGACTATCTGTACTTGTCAGCGCCTGCTTTAAGCCTTTTTAATATTCCTTAATGAATGCTGCACAAGAATGTCATACAAACTATTACAACAAAACTCCAGGGGCCTAACTATGGAAACAAAAAGAAGATTACAACAGTTGACCCAAAGACAATTTGTATGTAGGGCAACTGAAAAGCAAAGAAGACAAAAGCAACACTTTGCTCTGAAGCATATTTTCCAACAGTATCACAAACTGTTGGAAAACAATGCCAAATAGCCCCCAAAATATCAGATATGGAAAAGACCTCAGAACTTTATGTTACTGAGCCATCAGTCTTACTTATATCCTATAATCTCATTCAATGTAGATTTTTTATTAGTTTTGGAACACCTTCATGTTTAAGAAGAAAACAGATTTTGCACGCTAAGGAATCATCTTAATTTTGCATATTTTAACATATTTCATTATATGGCAGATAGTAGACACAAATATTTGTTGAAAAAAATAGTATTTCAAAAAGAACATGGATTATACATAATAGAGTACTGAATCATTATGTCTAAAGAGAGTCTAATAAGTAGCTTTGTGACACTGGACAAGCCACGTGACCTCAGCAGAACCCGATTTCTTCAACTGTATAATGAAGAGGTAGATTAGAAAGACTTTTTAAGATTTCTTCCAGTTTTGGGGCAAGTGTCCAACTGTTGATTTCAGTTCAGATCATGATCTCAGGGTCGTGAAATCGAGCATTAGGCTCCACGCTCAATGGGGAGTCAGCTCAAGATTCTCTCTCCCTCTCTCTCTCTCTGCCCCTACCCTGCTAGCATGCGTGGGTGAACACTTTCTCTCTCAAACAAATATATTTTTATAAAAAATAAAGATTTCTTCCAGTTTTAAGGGCTCTCTTGAAGAATTATTTTCAATTTTTCCCTATTCTGTCTCCTCTTCCTACTCTCCATTATAAAGGAGCAAAAGCCAGAAGTTTACATTTTAAGAGTTTTTTTAAAAAACAGTTTCTTGAGGGGTGGCTGGGTGGCTCAGCTGATTAAGTGTCTGGCTCTCGGTTTTAGCTCAGGTCATGATCAGGGTTGTGGGACTGAGCCCGGTGTTGGGCTCTGCACTGGGTGAGCGGCCTGCTTGGGATTCCCTCTCTCCCTCTGTCCCTCCCTGCCTCCCTCTTAAAAAAAAAATAAACACAAACAAAAACCATTGCTTGGAAAACAACAAACAGTATCTATTACTAAATGACTCCAAATGAAAAAAGATCATAGATATGGAATAAAAAGTAGAATGATTACAGTGTTTAAAACAAATCTCTTCTAAGTACATAAAATTATTAAAATACTGTTTTAGGCTCATGATACTGATTATATGAAGTTATTTCAGAACAAAAAACTAGATGGTAAGCTCCAGGAAGGAATGGATTTTTAATCAAAATCAAAGCCTACATAATACTATGAGTCTAGAAGAGTGCCTGCACATGGTTCTCAACGAATATTTGTTGAATAAAAAAAGATAATTTATTTTTTATAAAAAGAGGCACTACTAAACAATAATTTTAAGCATTATTCCTCAGAACTTCAGAACATCTGCATAGTTTCTTTAAAAAAAAAAAAAAGATGGGTGGCCTGTCTGGCTCACTCAGAAGAGCATGTAACTCATGATCATGGGGTTGTGAGTTCGAGCCCCACACTGGGTGTAGAGATTATTTAAAATAAATTTTAAAAAATTTTTAAAAGATGACATATCAGGTCTATGATTACATTATTGCATAACCTACAATGCAACTTATGTAACTGTCAAAAATGATGTTTTCAAAAAAAATTAATGTGAGAAAATGCTCTCAACATAAAGTCAGGGGAAAAGAAGCCAAAATTGCAGAGTATGATTCAAGCTAAGTTTAAAAATAAACACAGAAACAAAGAATCAACAAACTAAGAGTGATTACTTGTGGGTAGAAACTATGGGTGATTGTTTTCTTCTCTGAAAAATCTTCACTGCCTCCCTCCCCCACAGATCTGTAAAGAATATTCGCTAATAAAATTGTGTTGGACTTATAAGTTAATATCACCATTTTTTTTAAAGGACATAATACAACTACACATCTACCACAAATCTCATCCCAAAAAACAGAGAGAAGACAGAGCCCCAGGAATATGCTGTCCTAGGACCTAGCCACTTTCATCAGCCTCTCCAGACACGGTTACCAAACCTCAGAAGCATAACTGCCAACACTGGCAGGTCATTACATCTTCGCTATTCAAATGCCATTTACCTCTGTTTCATTTCACTGTCACCTCAGTTATTAATAATAAGGAGTGAGAATAATAGCACTTTGTCCCAATCTTATCTAGTCTCTCCATATGATGAAGCTTAATCTAATTAAAAATAAATAAATAAAAGCAGTGTACATCTCTTATAAAGGAGAATCCTTAAGCCAAGGTATATCTGTAACAGATACTCTCTCTCTCAGCAACATAAATACATGGCAGTTTATCACTTGAGGTTTCATTTATAAGCCACAGGTTATAGAGACTATTACTCCTTCTGATACACGTATCTTCTTTTTCTAAGAATTCTCAATTTAATAATGGAAGAACTGCTAAATTTAATAATGGAAGAACTGCTACATCTGGTCAGTTCAAAGGTCCATCCTGTCAGGTATCCAGTGTCCATGAACAGCTCTAAAGGACATCTGTCAGCGACCACTTACGTGATGTAATGAGGTATATAATAAACACACAAATATCAGTTTGTTTTTGGCTCCATTTTCTCTTCCTACTTCATTCCCTCACAGAGTCACTACTCCCCAAGAACTGATAGACCTTGGGATCACAATCTCTGCACACATCTAAGCTCTTGGCACATGCTGTGCATCAGAAGATGGACAAAGCTAACACAGAAGCAATGTTGGTAATAACAAAAAAACTGGAAACAATCCAAATGCTCATTGGTACTGGGGCAAATTCCAATAATGGAATACTATGCAGGAGTGAACACTCTCTATATAATATTGAACATAAAGCAAATCACTAAAGACTGCTTGCAATATGTTACCATTAAGTTCAAAAACAGGAAAACCAACAAACTGTTTATGTATATATATGTGATACAGAAAAGCAAAGCAATGATAAAATTCAGAATTGCAGTCATCTGAGGTGTAAGGGACTGGGATTAGATTTTCGAATGTACTTGAATGTTGAATATGCATATTTAAGCTGAGTAATAAATAGAATAAAGGTAGTTTTTGTTTTTACCATTTATCTTACCTATACTTTTTTTTTTTTCAAGTAGGCTCCACACTGGGTATGGGGCTTGAACTCACGACCCTGAGATCAAGACCTGAGCTGAAACCAAGAATTGGACACTTAATTGACTGAGCCACCCAGGGACCCATTACCTATACATTTTATATTTATTCTTTTGTAACTGAGGTATTTCTAAAATACGCAGAACTTCCTCCTGAGGAAATTACTATCCATGACACCCAGGTCTCTCCTGCCTCTCTAGCTTGAGAAAAGAAGTGAGTCAATTCAATTCGTCTCCTGGAATTAGGGAACAAGAAGGCAAGAAAGATGTCCAGGAAGATAACAGAGGGGAGATGCATCTTACATGAAGGATTCTAAAAACAACATATGATACGATAATCATATAAATCTATAAATATCCCTAAAATCAACCATAAAGTACAATTTACATGATAAACCTACTAGTCATGTTGCAGACTCAAATACTTTTCTCTGCTGTTTTCCTGCTGACATATATCATCCCTACTTTTTCAGCTGCACACCAAGGAAAGTAGCTGACATATGAAAGTTCATGATGTACAATCACTCAGTGTTACAGAATCACACATAGTGATGATGTTACTGGATCGGTAACTTCACTACATATTGTGGATCTTTTAAGAAATAGTGAGTCTTAGGTGCCTGGGTGGCTCAGTTGGATAAGCATCTGACTCTTGGTTTTGGCTCAGGTCACAATCTCATGGGGTCTTGAGCCCCCACATCAGGCTCTGTATTCAGCGTGCAATCTGCTTGAAGATTCTCTCTCTATGTCCCTCTCCCCCCACTCTCTCTCTCAAAAAAAAAAATCTTTAAAAAAAAAAAAAAAAAAGTAAGTCCAGGGGCACCTGCATGGCTCAGTCAGTTGAACATCTGCCTTCGGCTCAGGTCATGAACCCGGGGTCCTAGGATCGAGTCCTGCACCAGGCTCCCTGCTCAGTGGGGAGTCTGCTTCTCCCTCTGCCTGCTGCCTCCCCTGCTTATGCTTTCTCCATCTCTCTCTCTATGACAAATAAATAAAATCTTTTAAAAAGAAAAGAAAAGAGCCCTACTAGAATTAGGATATTCGTATTTACATTTAGCTATATTAATCAAATCAATATTTTATAATTTTTTTAAAAAACGGTTTAACTGCTTCATCTATATAGCAATAACAGAACTGCCACCTGGTGGCAGCATACCTACCTGACTATGGGATATATTTTTTGGAAAGGAATAACCTCTTCAAAGGTTAAACATATCAAATCTATATTCTTTTAACAGTTTTCTGCTACTTTTAGGATAAAATCCACTACTTTAGAAAATACATATGGCTTCTCATTATCTGATCCCCGCCTATTTCTCCAATCTAATTTTTCTGCTATGTAGCTTGATCCTCTATGCTCCAGCATGAGAAGGAGGATACTTCTTGAACACTTTTCATAGTCTGACAATATTCTAAGTGTTTTATAAGTATTAGCTGAATTCTCATAATAACCCCAAGGCAGGTACTATTATTTTTCTCATCTTCCAGATGGGGAACAGGGGCACGGAGAGGTTAAGTAACTTGCCTAAAGTCATAAAACTAAAAATGGCAGAGCCATGATTTGATCCCAGATGGTCTGGTCTAGTCTAAGTTCATAACCACTATAATTATATTGCTTTTCACAACAACTTTGAAAAATTAGGTAGCATATACCACCTTTTTCTGATTCCCAT
The DNA here is from genome assembly GCF_002007445.2 of Ailuropoda melanoleuca. Lineage (NCBI taxonomy): Eukaryota > Metazoa > Chordata > Mammalia > Carnivora > Ursidae > Ailuropoda > Ailuropoda melanoleuca. The sequence continues at coordinate 141,963,550 of NC_048218.1, read as the reverse complement.
TCATTCCCCAATCTGGAATCTACATTTCCCTTTCTGACCAACTGCTGCTAAAGCTAATGGTCACTTTTCAAGTCTCCACCATACTTGATTTCTTATTTTTGACCAGTGGTACTCCTCCTTACTTAAAACTCTGTCTTCCCTCAATTTCACAGGCATCACTGTCTCCTAGCTTTGTGAATAGTTTGTGTCTCAGAGTCCTTTGCAGATACTTCACCCTTTTAAACATGGGTGCTTCCACAGTATTCAACTCTCAGTCTGCATTAGTCTTCTTCCTGAGTGAACTGGTCACTCCCAGAGTGTCACTAGTATTTTTAAACCAAATATTTATCTCTAGCATGGGCTTGTCTTCAGCTCCAGACACATATTCAATTTTACACTGGACCATTCCTCTAGAATGCCCTATAAGCACCTCCAACTCAACATATCCAAAATAAAATTCATCTTCATCTTACTCAAATATCTGTTTCCCTCCAAATATGCCCACATTTCCTATCTCAGATACCCATTTCACTCAAACTCTTCTCTTCCCCCAAATATGTTCATCTTCCTTATCTCAGAGACTAGCACCTACCTCCTTTCAGTTGCTCAAGTCAGAAAATTAGAGTCATCTCTTGCCTTATCCTGTTTGCTATCACAAAATATTATAGAATGAGTGGTATATAAAGAAATTTATTTCTCACAGTTCTGGAGGCTAAAGTCCTACTTCTGGAAGTTAAAGTCTAAGATTAGGGGACAGAAGATTTAGGATATGGTTAGAGCCCACTTTCTAGTTCATAGATGGTCATCTCTTTGCTATTCTCACATGACAGAAGAGGCAAGAGACCTTTTTTATAAGGGAACTAATCACATTCATGAGGGCTCCGCCCTCATGACCTAATCACCTCCCAAAAGCCCCACCTCATAATACTATCACCTTGGAGGTTAGGATCTCAACATATGAATTTTGGGTAAGCACAAGCATTCAGACCATAGCATCCTCCTTACCCTTTACAACCAATTACCAAGGCCTCTCAATCCTACCTCCTAAACACTGATCAAAGATTTAAGAGCCTGTGTAGGATTGAAGTTAAGAAGACAATCTCTTTGGTCAGACAGACTGGTTTAAATCCTTGCTCTGCCACTATGACATTGTGCAAATTACTTAACCTCTCCAGTTTTCCCACCTATAAAATAGGGATAGCAACAGTATCCACAGCTCTTGGAACAATTATAAGGATTAAATGAGGTAATAAATATAACCCTTAGCATAATGTCTAGCATTAGAAAGTGCTCTATAACTAGTGGCTACTAACTATTACACAGAATTCCTATTCTTTCTTCCACTGTTAAAATGCCCATTGTTCAAGTGAGCAATAATGAGGTAGGAAAAGAAGTGGTGATAAATCAAGAAATATTTAGAAGGTAAAATTAGCAGAATGTGGTGACTGGTTGGATCTGAAAGGTTAAGGAGAATGCCAGGGAAACCAAATAGGATGTGAGGTAAAGTGGGCCTGGTTTTACTGAGTAGGGAATGGTGTTAGAACACGAAGAAAAAGGCTAAGTATGAGACAGATTTTTGAATTAAAAAAAAAATGAATGGGAATGCATTATAAGCTTGGAGGATCTAGGAAAATAATGGCAAAATACTTCAAAGGATTTTAGTTTTCAACTGAGATGCTTTCTGAATAGGTATAAACTACTATGCCTCTGAAATATGATGGCATATGAGATAGAAAAGAACTCTAGAACATTAAGAAAGCTTCGATTCAAATCCCAAAGAGAAAAAAAGACTACATACAGACTTTTCTGTCTTCAGATTAAAACCCTGAGGCCTACTGGGGCGCCTGGATGACTCTGGGTTAAGTGTCTGCCTTTGGCTCAGGTCATGATTCCAGAGTCCTCCTACTGGACGGAGCCCTGCACAGGCTTCCTGGTCAGCGGGGAGGCTGCTTCTCTGCTCCCTCAGCTCCTCCCCCAACACTCATGTTCTCTCTCACTTGCTCTGCTCGCACTCTCTCTCTCTCAAATAAATAAATAAAATACCTGAGGCCTATTAAAATTACTTACATTGGATTTTACCCTTTGAATTTTAAAATATATACTCTTCTCAACTAAAAAAAAAAATACACACATATACATATATATCCCAAATTCTCTTCTTTTCAAACTCTATTATAAAAATTGCTATTGGCTGAAGTGGAAAAGTGAGAGTTTTCTTATTAACCGCAAGTCACTGAGTAAAAATGTTCAGACATGTATTTTCATTACAAAAGGAATTTATGCAAATCAAAATTTAAATGCTAACTTGATCAATGTAAAAGATTTTACATAAAAATATTTCCAATATTTTTAAGTTGTCTATGAATAGAAAATAGTTTCTATAACTTTTAGCCAAAACCCATTATTTCATATATAAAATTCCAGCAGATATTTGCTAATGCAGTTTTTTTTTCTTGCTAATGCAGTTTTTAAACATTTTCTATTACCTTTCCCTTTAGAGTACGTACTTATTTGACTTACGAAATCAACATATACATACACAGTCAGCAGACCATAAATGGTGTGGTAATTAACTGGGATCATTGCCCTAAGTATATTGCAATCCCCTGGATCACCCTCATATACTTTTATACATTAAATATGATTTTTGATAAATACAGAACAAGTAATTTTAGTTATAATTGGTCCCTAACCCTATCTATCTTCCCTGGGGAAACAATAAGACAATATCAACTTGAATAAAAGTGAAACTCCTGAGGAACAAATACAGCTTAATCACAGAGCCCACAATAAATGATTCTTAGTAAACAGGGAATTTTGTAGTGTGTTCAGTATCAAGAGAAGAAAAAAAAAAGGGAGAGCAAGAAAGTGATCTTACACGTTGTTTTTCAGAGATCTGTAAATCAGAGAACCTACTCAATCAATACAATTTAAAAATTCAAATCTTTATAGGTCAGGATTTTGAATAGTAAAGTTTAGTGTAGTTTTTACAAGTCAAGATAATACCTTTGGGGGCCTTAAGAAATGATCCCTTAAAGGGGGAAGAAAAAAGACTTACAGAAAATCGTTTAGACCACATAAAAATCTAAGTGAACAGTATACCACAGTAACAATTATAACCCTGATGGCAACTTAGACACTACACTGTTCATGAACAGAGGATGATGGAGTTTTTCATGATACAAAAGAATCTATAGATTTAAATGAATAACCTAGGCAAAACTACTTCTGGAACAATGAATAGTGTTAAATCCATTTGGTTCATATCAACCAAAAATCTATGCAGCATACAAGATGAGCATTAAGTATCCTAAGAATATTTTGGTGACTACTACCACAAAAACACCAGAAGTAAAAGGGAAGTCAAAGTGACAACAAAAATATGTTATACTAGTGAAATACTATGTTCACATATGAAAACGTCAGGCCTTTTTTTTTCTTTTCTTTTTTTTTTTTTTACTCAGCAGGACTAGGTTATTTTGTTCCCACAGTAAAAATGGATTGGTAATGATCGAGCCAAAAACCCAACAGGTGCCCCTTAGACCAACTGCATGCACTTGTTAAGATCAAGCCAAAAACCCAACAGGTGCCCCTTGGACCAACTGCATCACTTGTAAAACAGACGGCCATGGAATGAAATGACTCAATGGCCCACACAGAAATCAAACTTCAGTATATCATGCTCTAATCAATTCACCTAGAACCTATTATTCAAAGCAACAGATTAAACTTTGAAAGAGCCCAGAAGTATTAAAAAAAATAAATAAATAAGATGAAGACAATCCTACTGAGATGTATGTTCTGCCTATCCCACTCTCCTGTCTGCCTGAGCACATACATGTATTCTCACTCTCTCTCCTGTATATAGAAAAAATGCATACAATAACTAATTAAACAATGGGCAACAACCCAATTAAAAAATGAGCAAGAGACTTGAATAGACATTTCTCCAAAGCAGAGAGACAAATGGCCAAAAAGTACATGAAAAATGCTCAACATCCTTAGTCATTAGGAAATCACAAATCAAAACACAAGGAGATACCACTTTCCACCCACTAGAACAGCTATAATAAAAAAACAGAAAACAAGTATTGGTGAGTATATGGAGAAACTGGAACCTTCATACACTGCTGGTGGACATGTAAAATGGTACAGATGCAGTGGAAAACCAGTTTGGCAGTTCCCCAAAAAATACAGAATTACCTTATGATCCAGCAATTCCACTCCTAGGTATATACTCAAGAGAAATGAAAACAGATATTCAAATACTTATATGTGAATGTTCATGGCAGCACTATTCAATGATAGCCAAACAGTGGAAACAACTCAAATGCCTATCAATGGAGGAATAAACAAAGTGTAGTAAATGCTACATACAATGGAATATAATTCAGCCATAAAAGGGAATGAGGTATGGATGCACAGAGGAAAAAAGCCACACAGTAAGGGTCAAATATTATAGGATTTATTTATTTATAAGAAATATCTGGAATAGGTACAGTCATAGAAACAGAAAGCAGACCGGTGGTAGCTGGGGACTGGGGGAAGGAGGGAATAAAGAGTATCTGCTTAATGTACAGGGTTTTATTCTGGGATAAAAATGTTTTGGAACTAGATGGAATTGGTGACTGCAAACTGTATTTACTAAATGCCACTGAATTGTTCGTTTTTAGATGATTAATTTTTGTTAGGTGAATTTCATCTCAATTTTTAAAAAATCATAGCTTCTTTGTATCTAGCACCAGAACTTAGAAAGTTCTCAATCACTATCTCATTTATTCTCCAAAACACCTGCTGAGATTCATGTCCTTCAATAGGATTATTCCCATAGACAATAAAGCACAGAATTGTGATAATTTAAATAAATGCTTGCTAAGTAAAAGTCCATAGTTGCAGCTGTAGGCGTTCAAAAATGTCAGCTGAACAAATAAGCAAATAAATGTCTCCAAAGTCCTAGTGTCTTTTCTAGTATGCCAAATAGCTATATTATAAATTCTCACACATATATACCCCAGATACAAAACAACCTCCATAAACAAACTTTTTAAAATTCTGAAGTTTTTCCAAATTAAAGCTTTTAAAGAGATGCTAACCAATGAAATAAGTTGACTAATTTCAATTTTAGTGGAATCATAAAGAAATTTAAATAATGTTCCTTATCGTTTAATGCTTAACAATTTACCACGAGAAATTTTTCTAGTTCCATATTAGAAATTTACTTACATTTCAATAATTAGTAGCCTATAATAGAAATTTTACAGTCATAGTTTAGCTCTTCCTACACACTTTATATATAAAGAGGTGTTTTTGTTTAAAAATAATTCCTGCCCAATCTTGTCATACTCTAGTCACTTGGATATATCCTATCTTTTTCGCTTCCTCTGTTCCATGTGCTCATTCGACTTTCAGTTTCAATGATGGGACATCACAGACCTCTTTGCTCTCTCTTCATTGGATCTTATGGCTCTTTCACCTACTTCCTGCCATTTCTTGGATTTGTTTTAAAAACCTTTCTTCACTATACACTTTAAAAAGACTCTTCTGCTTACACCTTCCTCCGTATTATCCCTCTTAAGGCTCATAATCTAAAAACCATGTCTTGTTTTGTTTTTCAACAAAGCCTGAAGATCATGAATTAGTTTTTAAGTCACGATGCACAACTGTTAGAATAAATGATGGAAAAAAATGATGATGAAGGTATCAAACTGCTGCATCCACTCTGAAGCTAAGTAAGCTATGTCACATATAAGAATAAAAAAACCAGAAACTTTTGGGGTGTCTGGCTGGCTCAGTGGAAGAGCATGCAACTCTTGATCTTGGGGTTGTGAGTTCAAGCCCCATGTAGAACTTACTCAAAAACAAACAAAAAACAACTAGAAAGTTTTAAAGAAACAAGGATGAAGAGCAACTTTCTTAGGGGTGGAGCGGTGTATCTGAAATATGCAAAGAACAATTTTGCACCATAAGTAACTCTATTAGAGTGTAAACAGTAATTGAAAAGCCCAGCTATCAATAACCTAACACACAGCTTGCATAGAACCCTGTCCTTTTTTGTATACAACTGGCCTACTTTTCAAACTGAAAATGCTCATTAAACAAATAAGTATCATATAATTACTACTTATGAATGCAATAAGTAAAATTTTTAATAATTATTGAACAAATTATGCCAATTATATACAACACTAAATAGCTGCTGCAAAACTTTGGTTTTACTGATTCTGCTACATGAATAGAATGTTAAGTATATCCAATGTGAATTTATAGCAGTAACATTCGTTAGTAATACTAAATACCCAACTGACTAATTTTGCTCATTAATATTACAATACTTTCTTTATATAACAGTGTAAATAATTTCACTTGGAAAAAAATGAAGTCATTTAAAGTAGTTTAACACAAAGACAGCCTATGTAGTGCAATCCCCATCAGCACCTTGTAAATGGGTTTAGCCCAGCTCTGAAAATATTTACTTAATAATGCAGTAATGTCTCACATCTTCATGGGTCAGGCTTCTTGCCACATTAACACAAGGAAGTAGGTGAGGACTCAACAGCAACCAAAAAACCAACAAGTAGAAAAACTGAACTATCATAAAGCTCACTCACTGGACTCCATCAGCTCTGATTTTATAAACCATTCTATCAAACTCACTGGGTTTTCTAGTCACAGCAAATCTCAAACAGCAAATTAGGGAAAGAGGCAGATGAGATGGAGCAAGGTAAGACGAGTATGACCACAGCAATGAAAACAGACAGCAAGGAGAAAAGAACTATGAAACAAAAAGGAAGTCTATGCAAGTTTAATAAAACAGGCTCCCCCAACTATGCAATACAAGCAACACTGGAATAAGAATTACAGTTGCAAGACTACACCAAAGTGAGGGCCCTTAGGAAACCTACCTTTTCTGTGCCTCATTCTTTTATTCTAATAACCATATAGTATGATGAAGAACTCATCATACTGTATTTGATAAGCTTTTATTGTATTTAAAAATGATTTTTAAACATTTTTACTAATCCTAAAAGAAATACAGTAGAGAATTTGGAAAATACTAATAATGTAAAGAAAAATAAATTGCCAATAACCCACCATCCAGAGATAGCCATCATTTACATCTCAGTGCATTTTTTTCAGGTGCCTTCATATATGAGAATGTACATATACTTTATATAGTAACATTTTTATTATTTGTGGACATTTTCCTAACTCGAAAAGTGTTTATAGCATTATTTTAATGGCTACATATACCAGAATTTATTCTATCATTGCAGGTTTTGGTTGCTATTTTATAAAGCATACTGCATACAAGCCCTTTAAAAAATCATTTATAAAATCTAGATACAGAAAGTAAATTTTTCAATGATCAGCTTACCAAACACCAAGAAAAAAATTAAAAAGTTATGGTTCATAAAACCAGATTATCAAATACAATATTTAAGTTCAATCAACAAATAAGACATTCAGAAAGCCAAGTTTCTAAATAAGTTTTGGAAATGATCAGTTTAAGCGATTTCTGATGCCAGCAATAACAAACTTCCAATTAAGAGAATTCTAGATTACTGCTATTAAATTACAATATTCTAGTAAAGTAGTATCTATAAACGACTCATAGTCATTCCGCTCATTCATTCATTAAGCAAGTATTCATTGAGTACCTACTATGTGGTACGCACCACGATTGGCTACATTAATATCAAGAGCCTTCTTTGTAGTCTCAAAAACAAGGTAGCAGCATATGCACTTTTACAAATGAAAAAATTCACCCCAAATCCTACTGTACCTCCTCTCTCATTGTACTTATTATCCAGTGTCTGTCCCTCCCACCAGACTGTGAGCAACTTGAGAACAGAGATTGATACCACCTCTAAATTTCCAACTGTTGGTATAAGACAGTTCACTAAACGTTTGCTGAATGACTTTACAATACAAAATTTTTAAGTCTTAATCCAAAAGCACACAAGTTTAAATAAATGGAATAATGTATACACTAATTTTGATGATGCTGTTTTCATTCTATGTCCCATATTCCTATTGGTCTTCATAATCTTAATGGCTGCATAATATTCCATTGCATTTACACGATATGGTTTAGAAAATAATTATTCTAATACTCTTTGAATGTTGTTCCGGTGTTTTTCGATTGTACAGCTAATGTTCCAGCAAACATATCTTGCCTTATAAATCTGACAGATTTATTTCTGACTAGAAAAACTGGGCTCAACTCTAGAAGATGATAATCTTCTACAATAAAAGTGAAGTTTTTTTGAGTGTCATGTATGTCTTTTTTTTTTAATTATTTTTATTTTGTTATATTAGTCACCATATAGTACATCCCCAGTTTTTGATGCAATGTTCCATGATTCATTATTTGCGTATAACACCCAGTGCACCATGCAATATGTGCCCTCCTTAATACCCTTCACCGGCCTATCCCATTCCCCCACCTCCCTCCCCTCTGAAGAATAAAAGTGAGTACTAAAAGAAAAAGATTGTCACCCCATAGGCAGAGTTTTGAAGGACAAAAGCACACATACACACAAAGAAACTAGATTTTTTTTGGCCAAATCAATTTAAATAAATCCTCTGTTATGATATGTATTGTCCATAGTAAAGAATATTTTGTAGGACTGCTTCATGCATTATCTTTAGGAAAGATACTTCTGGGGGCCGGCAATACAAACTCTAAATTAAGAAACAAAATGTCTAACTAGAACATCAATGCTTTCCAAACAAGGCATATACTTTAACTCCACCTTCTTGGATTCAGAGCTTGCTCAGACCCTCAGGTTGCAGAAACGTAAACAACTCTGGGCTTCTGAAGATGTCTTGATCCCCCTTTTCCACTATTTACAGATTTTAAAGTAATAACCTGCCAGGTAACATAAAAGCACTCAAGCTCTGCTCTTAGATAGAAGGAACTTAGGGGAAAGCCAAGTGTATTTCAGAAATATGAAGCTAGTTTATATGCACACTCATCTAAGAAACTTGTGTTGAATATCTACTAGGGCATCTCTGCAGTATGGCCCTTCAGTGATTACTGAAATCATGGAGCCCGCCTCCTTTATTTGTTTTATTTGGAGGGAGGAAAGGAGAGCAAGAAAGAAAAACAGTTAACTATATTATAATTTAATTGTGATCCAAGTATGATTGCTAACAATTATCTCTAATAAAACAGAATATAATCTATAAAAGGTAACGTCGTCATAACGGAGGAAGGGGGCCCTTGAGAAGATAATGCTCGAATATGTAATTTTTAAAAGAAATATGCTATTTAATCTATACCTTGTCTATATCAAATTTCTCACGAAGCCCAGCGTGTAATACCTGTTTATAGTCTTGTACTGTTAGCTTTACAGGTTTTTTCTTTCACGCAGACATAAAATAGGGACCCTCTGAGACATATATAACAATTCATTTATTTGAAGCAGGAATTCTATAGGTTGCTTAGAATATGGTACCTTTCGTCCCCCGCAGTTCCATTCACAGACTGCACTAACATTCCACACAATACAAAAGCGCATGCTATGACAAAGACCTCCAAACACAAACATATAAAGCTATGCTTCTAAAAACACCCCTAACGCGAACTTCACAGCTGGCACTTGTGGCACACTCAAGCCACCGCTAAGGCACATACCCAATCACATACCCAAGAGNTGCTTCTAAAAACACCCCTAACGCGAACTTCACAGCTGGCACTTGTGGCACACTCAAGCCACCGCTAAGGCACATACCCAATCACATACCCAAGAGTGTCACAGGCCAATCACATACCCAAGAGTGTCAGCGTGCCACCAAAGAAAGCTAAGCTGATGAACGGCGTACAAATCCCCCACCAAATAAAGAAAAGCCCTAAATCCCCACCCTGAAAAAGCACAATGCCTGCACTACCCATGGAACTCCCTAAACAGTGAAAGGCTGGAGATTTAGAGGCAATAAATACCAGCTTATAGCTATACAGTAAAGGAAGGGTTTTATTTAAGCATTCACAAGAACGAAGCCACACCACCCAATCATCACGGAAGTATCATCTGCTAGCTAGTAACACCAGGCTTTTTCAACTGGAAAAAGGAGAGAAAAGGGCAAGGGGAAAATTCAGGTCCTGCAGCACCTCCCTCCCGGGCAGCGAACCGAGGCCGCTGCGGTCTCCCCTTGCCAGGCCCTCTCCCACCCCTTTCCAGCCACCACCTCCCACAGAGGGCCCAAGAGCCTCCGGCTCTCTTACCTTCGCTTTGCCGGCCTCCAGTTTCTTCTGTCTCTCCTCGTCCTCCATGGCCTCTGCAGGGAAAGCTGGGGGAAGAAAGGGAGAGGGTCGGCGGTAAAAAGGAGAGGTCGATTCCGACAGAGGTGGGACCGCAAGGTCCGCCGCCTAGGGAGCAGGGCCGGGCCTGGCGCTCCCCCCGCCCAGCGTGGAACCAGTCTCCGCGCTCACTGGCTGACTGTCCTCAGCCGCACAGGGAACGCCGTCACCGCCGCCGCCATCTTCGTCTCCACGTAAACACACGGCAAGGCGGGAGGAGGGGGGCACGTCGGTCCGCGCAGCCGCCGAGCCCCGCCGCGCCGGGCAGGTGCGCCCGCGGCCCGCCCCGCGCGCCGCCACCCCCCCTCCGCTGGACTCGCGAGCCTTTGCCCGGGCTACCCCCGCCCGACCCCTGGTCGACCCCCCACTCCCACATGCGAAAAACCCGCGAGGGTGAGCGCCCTTCCTCGGGGACGAACGCTCCCCAGGTGGCGGCCTGGCTGAGGAGCTGGGAGAGAGGGGGTGTGCCAGGGGCGCCGGCAGGATTCCGCCCACTGTGCGTCCCTTACTCAGTGGTCACTTTTAAAACATTTTGAGATTTTTCAAGTTACAAAAATAATATATACCCAATGGCGAAGTTGGCGACCGATGAAAAGCCCAAAGGAAAAGACTGGGGTGGGGCTGAGAGGAAAAGACCCACTGGACGTTAGTTTTCCAACCTAGATCGACTACTCCAGTCGAAAAATTGGAAAATCAGCCAGCAGCTCTCATTACTTCTTTAGCGCAAAGTCCCTCCCATTTCCCCACACCGGTCCTCCCAATCTCTGTTTCATCCTTCAAGGCCCACCTCTCACGCCGCCCCAAATAGCTTTTCTGGTCTCTTTGTTCCCTCCACAGCAGTTAGGAGTATCCAGTCATAATTTACTCCTCCCCTTCCACTGCTCCTTGGATCTCCTTCTTAGCAAAGCTGTCCTGAAAGGAGCGAAGGCTTTGGAACCTGGGTTGGGGACAAAAACCAGTATACACTTTCTAGCTTGAATGACCTAGAACAAGTTACCTATCCTCCCTCAGCTTACCTGGAAGTTTTGGAAGGGCTGTTAAGATATGTGAGTCAATATATGTGACTGCCTCTGACATCGTAAAATATCCTTAATTACTAATGGTAGTTTTTTTCCTCTCCTCGTAGCTCCTTTATGTACTCTGCATGATATTTTAGTACTTTATGCACCACTTCTTTGTTCATCTCATACTCTAGATTCCTTGATGGCAGAGACTGTCTTGCTTATGTTGGCATTACTAAAATGACTAGCATAGTGTTTTGCACCCCATAAACACTTGTTAGATTGAATTGAGTCATTTTAGTAATTTTCATCTCTTCCCTCAATACTTCGTTTTTTCTCCTCACCCTCTTACTCTCAAATCCATTTCTGCGTGAGCTACACATGTTAATGTCTCAGGTTGATTACTCAGGCTGATCATGTTTCTCTGTTTTGAGCTAGGCTGGACTCAAACTAGCAGGTGTGAACTAAAATAAGCTATGAGTTCAATCACAGAGTGGTGCTAGTGAAAATACGGTTGAAAAATGAAAAGACTAAAAATCTAAAGTCTACCACTACCTAAGACTAGGCTTAAATAGCTCAGATTTATAAATTCTTAGATTTTAAAAAAGACTTTTTATTCTCAAAGTCCACAATGCATACATATTTGTGCCAGTTGTAACACCCAAGTATATACTGACCTGTTGTCTTAACCTGAATTTGGCAATAGATGAGATTAGACATTTTATCATAGGAATAAAAGAATTAAACCAGTAAAAGAAGTGATTTATTTAGTCACCCACCAAGCTAAGAGTCAAAGTAGGACTACTATCAGGCGTTCTTAATATTGCAGTGATTTAAATACTGTCTGAATTAAGGGATTGTGTTTCTAGATCCTGATTGCCAAAAGGAAGAGGCCCTAAGTTATCTGACAAGATATTTGTTTGTTAATAGATACTGTTTTCTCAATGACTAAGAAAGTCAGCTGTTTGTTCCGTATGTGCTAAAAATGTTCAAAAACCTTCTAAAGCAACAAGATTATTTCAACCTTTCCCTTCACCAAGACGGACCAATTATAGACACCTGTTTTATATATAATAGATGCTCAATAAATATTGAAAGTTAAATGTGTGTTGACTTCTGTTAGAAGGGCGTGTGGCACTTGTGCTCTGATGCCTCCTTATGGCACCTATTCGTGTCATTCATTCACTCATTCATTCCCTGAAAAGATATTTGAGCAAAGACTTGAAAGAGATGAGAGAATGAGCCACGTGAATAAGCAAGGGTATAGCAAGTCTAAAGGCCCTGAAGCCAGAATACGACTGTCATGTTAAAGAAAAAGCAGGACATAAAGGTGGCTAGAGTACAGTGAGGAAGAATAGTAGGAGATGAAGTCAGAGAAGTAATAGGAGGCCAGATCCTACAGAGTTTTGAAGGTCATTAGAAGACTTTGGCTTTTACTCTCAGTGAGACAGGGAGCCATTGGAGAATGCTGAGCAGATGAATGACATGATCTGGCTTATGTTGTTAAGGATATCTGCTGCTAATAGGATAGGCTGTGGGGGATCAGTCTGGATGCTATTGCAATAACCCAGACAAGAGATAACAGGAGTTTGGACCATGGTAGTGGTAGTGAATCAGAGTCTGTATATATCTTGCACATGAAACTAATTATGCCACAGTAGTTGTATGTTGTATGCAAAGTCTGAGACAGAGAAGAGTCAAGGTTGAGTCCTATGTTTTTGGCCTGAGCAGTTGGTGGAGTTGCCAGTAACTGAGATGGGGAAGAGCAAATTTGGAGGAGACCAAGAGTTCAATTTTGGACATAAGTTAGAGGCACATATTAGGTATCCAAGAATTGATGTCACATAGACCCTCTGAGTCTGGCGTTCAGGAGACATGTCCAAGCAAGAAATATAAATTTGAGAATAGCGTATAGATGGTATTTTAAGTTAAGGGCTTGGATAAGATCATCTAGGGCCTTGCTTGTCCAATACAGCAGCCATTTAGCCACATGTGGTTATTGAGCATGTGAAATACAGCTGGTCTGAATTGAGGTATGCAATAAGTGTAACAGTGGTTTTCAAAGACTTAGAATTAAGACAAAAGAACTTAAAATATCTCATTAATATTAATGGTGAGTGTCCACTGTAAAGAAAGTGCCTTGCATAGTTACTACTGCATCTCCTTTAGACAAAGTCACTCTTTCTGAATTAAAAACAGTCCTGGAGAGCTTCATAAGTCAAAGCCAAGTACAGAAATCGGAGGTTAAGATTGATCCATCAGGGACGCCTGGGTGGCACAGCGGTTAAGCGTCTGCCTTCAGCTCAGGGCGTGATCCCAGCGTTGCGGGATCGAGCCCCACGTCAGGCTCCTCCGCTATGAGCCTGCTTCTTCCTCTCCCACTCCCCCTGCTTGTGTTCCCACTCCCCCTGCTTGTGTTCCCTCTCTCGCTGGCTGTCTCTATCTCTGTCAAATAAATAAATAAAATCTTTAATAAAAAAAAAAAGATTGATCCATCAGTCACGGATGGAATGACTGTACTGAAGAGAAATATGTTGATGTTTCTACAAAAACCAAGATTCCGAAGCCAAGCAGGGTTATGTGAGAGATTTTCTGAAAGTGCTGATTTTTTCTCAGTGAAAATTCTTTTTTTTTAAAGATTTTATTTATTTATTTGACAGAGATAGAGACAGCAAGCGATAGAGAGAACACAAGCAGGGGGAGTGGGAGAGGAAGAAGCAGGCTTCCAGCGGAGGAGCCTGATGTGGGGCTCGATCCCATAACACTGGGATCACGCCCCGAGCCGAAGGCAGGCGCTTAACCGCTGTGCCACCCAGGCACCCCTCTCAGTGAAAATTCTTAAACTTAGAGCAACAACAATAAAATGTTTCCTGAAAGAAAAATAAAATAAAAATTTAATACCTCATGTTAATATAAAAATATAGTTTATACTGATTATATGTTGAAATACTATTTGAGGTATACTGGGTTAAATAATATATATATGAATTTCGCCAGTCTCTTTTTACTTTTTTTGTTAATGTACCTACTAGAAAATTCCAAACTACATATGTGGTTTGCATTTGTGGCTCACATTATTTTCCTATTGAAACTTGCTGCTCTGGGGAGCAAGTTTAGATAAAGAAGTGATACAGTGACTGGGTCTCAGAGCACTCCAACTCTAAAAGGGAAGGGAAGGAGAGAGGAATCAGCAAATGAGACAGTACAGTGGCTAAAGGAAGGAAGGAAAATTTTCCTCTACTCTTCAAAGGTTCTTCTGAATGGCCTAAGAATTAAATTGACATAAACAGATGAACAGGAGAGAATTGCATTTAATTTTGCCTCTACAGGAGCCCCATGTACATGAGAGGTTCAAAGACAGAAAGGTAAAATGAGGTACATATACCATCCTGAGCTGAGGAATGGGATGCGGCGTAGAGCGTCAAAGAGGAGGAGAGCAATTTACAAGGCAGTAAGAAAGTTGTTTACTAATCAGATGTTTGCCCTGCCATACAGATAAGTCATTCAGGTGAAATTTATATCTTTGACTAACTCAAATTCTGGGAAAGACCCCAAGTTTAGACTTTTCCAGGTAGTTAGGGGAGGGGCAAAATATCCTCTTAGGTCTGCAGGGTTTTGATTGCCTTCACAGTGATGAACTGTGGCAACTGCTGCTAATAGGTTAAGTAAAATGAAGCCTGAGAAATGGCCGCTGAATTTAGAAAGGTGAAGGTCACTGGAGGTTTCCATGGCAGGTGGAAATCAATCATTAACTCTTTCCTACTGAGTGCAAACTCTGCTTCAGTATCCTTCTCAACAAAGAGCCTCTGGAAGTCACTTACAATGGACCAGAACTAAAAAGGGAAAACCTATCTGTCATTACTGATTGGAGTTACATTCTGGTGATTCTCTTGTATAACATCTATACAACTCATAATTTATATGCTATGCTTTTTTTAGTGTTGACTAAATAGTAAGACTACTGCACTACACCGGTTTCCCAAGAGGAATTAAAGATTTCTAAAGGTACATTTTCTATTTTCCATTTAAATACATATCTTCCTCCACCTGTGATGGGTTACATTCCAATAAACCCATCATCAATTGAAAATCCATTTTATACACCTAACCTACAAACATAATACCTTAGCCTAGCCTACCTTAAACTTGCTCAGAATACCTCGATTAGCCTACAGTGGGGCAAAATCATCTAACTCAAAGCCTATTTCATAATAAAAAGTTGACTATCTCACGTAGTTCATTGAATACGACACTGAAGTGAAAATTTACTGAATAATGTATTGAAATGCTGTACTGAAAGAATGGTTGTAAGGGTACAAAATAGCTCTAAGTGTCTCGGTTTTTTACCCTCATAATAGACTGGCTGCCTGGGAGCTGTGGCTTGCAGCTGCTGCCCAGCATCACAAGAAGTCTCCTACTGCATGTCGCTAAAGCAGGAAAAGAAACAAATTCAAAATTCAAGTACAGTTTCTACTGAATGTGTATCACTTTCACATCATTGTAAAGTTGAAAAATTGTAAATTGAACCATCTTAAATTGGGGATTGTCTGTAGTGAGAGTTCATATTGGCAAGATAGCAAACTAGTATATGAGGAGTACTTATTGTGATCAGCAAACAAGAGACTGCTCTAATTACAGCTAAATCATATTTTGAAAAGCTTTCTCCATCCCTCCACCGCAGTACAGCCATGCTTCGTTTTATTGCTCTTCACAGATATTATGTGTTTTGCATACTAATTGAAGGTTTGTGGTAGCCCTATGCCAAGCAAGTCTATCAGCGTCATTTTTCCAACAGCATTTGCTCACTCGTGTCTTTGTGTCACATTTTGGTAATTCTTGCAATATTTCACACTTTTTCATGAATATGATATTTGTTATCATGATCTATTTTCAGTGATTACGACTTCCCGAAAGCTCAGATGATGGGTAGCATTTTTTAGCAAAAAAGTGTTTTTTAATTATGGTATGAACACTGTTTTTTTAGACATAATTCTATCGCACTTAGCAGACTACAGTTTAGTGTAAATACAACTTTTATACACACTGAGAAACCAAAATATATATTTGACTCACTTTATTCTGATATTTGCTTTGTTGTGGTGGTCTGGAACTGAACCGGCAATATCTCCAAGGTACGCCTGTATTTTGTGATTGCCGTTTCCATGTTAATTGATCCTTCACAAATTGGTCAGATGAGGCCTAGCAATCACTTCATTTTAGTAGCCAATATATGTCACTAGACCTTGACCTCACAAAAGCTGCAGCAGCAACTGAGGCTATTCTTTAGATTCTGTGTTAAAAAAAAAAAGATGGTTCTTCTCTCTGAAATTGGGAGTAAATACTCTAAATTCAGGAGGAGGAACATTACAGTTTGTCTTTAGCCTTTTCTCTTATGGATTAAATAATTTTTCTTTAGCTCTTTATTGTACAGTCTATTTAAAATATATTTGGTCATCTTAGTTGCCATTCACTGGATCTTTGCCAAATTCTAGTAATTCACTTAAGTTAACCAAGTGATTTGCATTAAATATTTAAACTATGTGTCTCACCACAGCAGAGTTATCTTGTGTTTTCCTATGTGCTTGACTCCTATTTGTATGTTACACATATTTTAATGATAATACTACATGATTGATTTATTAACCTCATTTTCATTTAAATACAGACACATTTTTCTCTTATAATTCTGGTTTTGTTTTAACATGTGGCTTTCTGGAGTTTTTGCCTGAGTCAAGTATTAAATATGCAGTTCAATTATGTCCTTGTTCACAAATCTTTAAAATGTACATAGGCTTTTAGAATTTAAATCCATTCTTTAAGGCACTTACCTACTGCTGAATTCTGTATTTTGTTATACAAACCATTTAAAAATGACTCAGATTTAAAGTGAGTCAGATTCCCACAAATATCTCACCCATGACTCTTTCCGAACAGGTATCTATCTTTCTCATTTTTCAAAAGTATTCATTGTGAAACTAAATACCGAGGATTTTATTGATTACTTCCTTCAATTTTTCCAAGGCTAGAATAATACACTGAGAATGCAGATACAAGATCATATGATAATAAACTGTTATCTTCTTCTGGACCAAACCTGGACCAAAATTATTCAAAGCTTTCATCTATAATTTTTCTGCTAAACCAGATAGCAATTATCTACCTCATTGTTTCACCATTTTGTCCATCCTCACAGCTTTGGTTCTTCCCTAATTAGAAGACAGTCCAGCTACCATTTCCACTGAACATTTCTCACCATCACTTGCCATTCAAATTGCCTAAACCAATGCTCAAGATCCTCCCTCCAAAAGCAACATTTCCAAACCTCTCTATTCCAGTTAATGACTTTCTTCCAGTCTCCTCAACTTAAAATTTTGGAGACATCTTGTATTCTTCTCTACCTCATCTATCATATCTGTTAGGAACAGGTCCTGTTGTGCTTTCTTTCCCACAGTCTTTTAATTCCTTCTAAATTCTTCCTTTCCCACTGTCAACATGATAGACTAGACCCTCCTTATCCATATTCCAAAAAATTCAGAAGACTCTAAGCTGGTACATTGGCTTCATTCCTTCCCATTATATCCTGTTCCCCATAATTGTCAGATTCGCTTTCTAAGATGCAACTTTCACGAAGTCATTCCATTATAAAATGACTCCCTACTGCCTGTAAGATGAACCTCAAACTCCTAAATCCGTTATTCAAAGCCTTCCATAACTTGCCCCAGTTCTACTATGACTCCTAATTCCAATTCCTCTCCTTCAATAACTCCCCATTTTAGTCAGAAAGGTGTTCAAGGGGCTCCCTATCACATTTCCTGCAATGCCAGAAATCCATATACAATGTTATAGGCTTCTTAAGACAAAAATTTATGGTACGTACAATTTAGCTTATTTTGTAAATAAGGTGATTAGGCCCTTGTAATTAAGTTAAACTGAAGAAGAAGACATTAAATGCTAAAACCAAAAATGGCTATTTTTACTTATTAATAGAGATGAAGGGTATATAATAAAGAAAATAGGAAGAAACATAGTGATGTATCTTCCACATTTTATAGAATAAGAAACAACCTGAGAGGTTAAATAATTTGCCCAACTTTTCATGGTTGGGTAGGAAAAGTCCTACCATGTCCTGGCCCCGGATCCCTGATCTAAGTCTTACTCCATTTTGCCAACCTGCTTCTCCAAACAAAATCAGTCCATACTTACAGAATGAACTAAATAAAACTTAGGACATTTTTAGTTAATATTTTAGGTTTCAAAAGATTATTCATGACTTATGAAACTAGTACTTGTTTAAAGTGGCCTAATGAACCTAATGATGTGTTAGAAAAATCTAAGATGTAACTATTATCAAGATGGAATTAAAAGCCGGTAATCCAAAACATTGCAATTGATTACAGAATAGAATACATAATAATTTCAGATCTTCAAGGATTTTCATATTGCCAAGCAGACAAAGAATATAAACTATACAAGTTTCCAAAAGGGTCCATGTAGTTTTTAGAGTCAAGGTGCATTTAGTTTAAACATGAAAAGAAATTTTAAATAATTAAATTTTTAGTTTCTCTTCTGTTTCAGCCAAGAGTCTGTGAAAGGCTGCATACCCAGTATGCTTATGATGTCCTTCTTTAGGCAAACTGCTCTGATTGCTATGGCTTGTGTTGGATTTGAGTGAAATCAGCCTGTTTATCCTGGGCTACTTATGTTTGAACTTCTGTGCAGCCTGGGCACAAAGGAGGCTGACCTCCTGTGAGTTAGTGTGGCATAGAATTCCAATTTTGGCACTCCATTTTGAATGGTGGTATATGGGCCTATTCACATTCTCTCCCTCTGTAAAGTAAAATGCCTTGTGAACTAAGAGAATTTAGGCATGATTTCAGTTTTCCATGAGACCTATCATGCCATACTTCCCACTCTCAGAAGTCCCAGAGTAACTCTATGTCTCAGAAATAATGTCCTGGGCTACCTTATATCCCAGGATATCCATGCACAAAAACTCCACTGCCAAAGATGATCTGAATATAACTTCTCTTCTCATTTTTAAGGAATCTAAAAACCTACTAAACTATACGCCATTAAAAGATGGGCAAAATAATATAAAATATTTGAACTCTTTCTGTATCTCCAGGATTAATATATATTTTCACATTAATTTTTTCCTTTTTTAAAAAGATTTATTTATTTATTTAGGAGGGGAGGGGAGGGGCAGAAGGAAAGGGAGGGAAAGAATCTTAAGCAGGCTCCATACCAGTGCAGAGGCTGATGCAGGACTGGATCTCATGACCCTGAGATCATGACCTGAGACGAAATCAAGAGTCAGACCCCCTAACAGACTGAGTCACCCAGGCACCCCTTCACATTAATATCTATTCTCTCATCATTCATCCAAGGAACCAGCAACAGAACTGGCCATTGTGAAGTTATGTAAGGTAATTCTGAATGTGTTCATATAGCCCTGTGTATGTGTATGTGTGTACAGCAGTCCATAAAACTTTATTAGAGAGTCTCTTGGAATAAGTTACCAGCCAACAATCGTCAAAAACTTCTTTTTCTTTTTTTCTTTTTTAAAAAGATTTTATTTTTAAGTAATCTCTATACCCAAGATGGGGCTCAAACTCACAACCCCGAAATCAAGAATCACAAGCTCCACCAACTGAGCCAGCAGGGTGCTCCACAAACTCCTCTTTCTAATCTAATGACTAGAATACCACTTGGAACTCTCTGGCAATGATTTGCTAAAAACTACCTAAAGGTTTAAAAGAGCTAATGTATTAGAAGGAGTTGAATCTGACATCAGTATTGATAAGCTGAGGTATGATGGTACCACTTTTTGAAAGAAAATATCCTATGTTTCTAATTTAAAATACAGAACCTCAAAGTCTACAGATAAAATTGATTTAGAGTTATAAAGTTTGCTGATTTTCCTTTATAAGAGTAACTTTAACTTTTACCTTTAAACATTTCTATTGTAACTTCAAATTTTTTTGTATTTTGTTAACGTCCAGATTACATTTCCTGATTTTTTGCCCAGTGTGTCACTGTTAAAGCCATTGTTTCCTTGTTGATTTTCTGCTTAGATGATCTGTCCATTGATGTAAGTGGGGTGTTAAAGTCCCCTACCATTGTTGTATTATTATCAATGAGTTCCTTTATGTTTGTTATTAATTGTTTTATATATTTGGGTGCTCTCATGCTGGGGGCATAAATATTTATAACTGTTAGATCTTCTTATTGGATCTTCCCTTTGTTATGATATAGTGCCTTTCGTCATCTCCTGTCACAGTCTTTGGTTTAAAATTATTTGTCTGATATAAGTTTTTTTTTAAAGATTTTATTTATTTATTTGACACAGAGAGAGACAGCCAGCGAGAGGGAACACAAGCAGAGGGAGTGGGAGAGGGAGAAGGAGGCTTCCAGCGGAGGAGCCTGATGTGGGGCTCTATCCTGGAATGCCGGGATCACTCCCTGAGCAGAAGGCAGACGCGACTGAGCCACCCAGGCGCCCCATGATATAAGTTTTGTTATTTCAGGTTTCTTTTGATGTCCACATTTGCTGATTTCTTGATTTTATACCTTCTACTGCAGTGGTTTTCAAACTTCAGTGTGCATATGAATTATACTGAATGTTTATTAGAAATGTAAATTTCTAGGCCAGAAGGTCTGAGCCAGACCTAAGGGACCCAGGAATCTGCACATTTAACAGGATGCCCACATTGACACAGATAGTCTGAGGACAAGACTAATGCTATATACTGAATGTTTGCTCCCTCCATCCATATGTAGAAATCTTACCCTTGTTATGGTATTAGAAGGTAAAGCCTTTTATAGGTGATTAGATCTCAACAGTAGAGCCCTCATGAATGGGAGTAGTGCCATTATAAAAGAAATCTTGGAAAGTTCCCTCCTTGTTTCTTGCCATTTGAGGGTACAATGAGAAGTTGGCAGTCTGCAACCCAGAAGAAAGTTCTCACCAGAACCCAGCCATGCTGATCTCAGACTTCAAGCCTTCAGAACTGTGAGAAATACATTTCTCTTGTTTATAAACCACCCAGTTCATGGTAATATGTTAGCACAACCCAAACAAACTAAAACAGCTTCTATTACATAAATAATGCCAAATACATACCAACACAGATATGAAATTACCATTTATTTCTTACCATTTTAATTATAGCTTTTGCTATAGAATTTAAATTTGGGGAAATGTGAATATGATATAATTTTAATACGGGAAGATCATCTTTAAATAATCTAG
The DNA here is from genome assembly GCF_002007445.2 of Ailuropoda melanoleuca. Lineage (NCBI taxonomy): Eukaryota > Metazoa > Chordata > Mammalia > Carnivora > Ursidae > Ailuropoda > Ailuropoda melanoleuca. The sequence continues at coordinate 141,942,015 of NC_048218.1, read as the reverse complement.
GTTTGAAAAACAGACAAATAGTTCACAGAAGAAGAAATGTAAATAGTACTTTAGTGTATGGAAAAATGCTGGATCTAGCTCATAATAAGACAAATGCAAATTAAAACTGTACTTAACATTTCAAACATCCCTAATTGGTAAAACACATCTTCATCAGTGAAAATCTAATAAAGGTGGTGCTCAAAGAATTTATTTTATAACTCAAAAGGCATTTATTTTGGCTGTTAGAGAAGATCACCGCCAAACATTTCCAGCTCCCAACCTTTATATATAAAAACAGTATGTTTAGCATGATGATTTAGCCTTGGTTATAAAGTCTTTGATTAAGCATGTTGCCAATCAATATTTGATTTTCATTTTACTTATAGAGATACTTGTGACCTGAATAGCTCTAAAGAAGCCTAATAATATAAGATACACAACTCATTTGTATAAATGTATTTTTAAGCATGTTATGCTCTATCGGTATAAGTAATGATTTCACAAAATTGTCCTCATTTCTGGTACGTATGTCTGATTAGTTTTGCACTCTTATGGAATAGGGAATATTGATTTGCATATCAATGAAATTTAATCCTGCCTGGACTGACCAACGGAGTCAATAATAATAACAAAAAAACCACTTAGGTGTGAAGACATAAAATTGGAAACAGATCACACACTCTATTATCAGCATTGCTGTACTTTTCATGATTGCTTTTCTTCCAATTACCTGTTGTTAATGAAAAACATGTATTGGTTTCCAATAAATTTGTTGTGATATTTTTTGTTCTATATATTTTAATCCAAATTATTGTAGCAATCATATAGGAGCCCCTAGGAACTAGAGATGAGAAAGTAGAGGAAACAACAAATCTACAGAGCCTATATACAGTTTTGATTCCCTCCCTTTAATTTCGTATGTTTCATCTTTGATAATTTATGAAAGTTGTATCTGCCTAATAAAACCTAAATGAGAATTAATGCAATAATCTAGAAGGCTTGAACAGAGCAAATGACTGAATCATCCAGCTAATGGCTTCCATTCTCCACTTTTTTTTAAACTAAAAATCAAGAGAACTTTTTACATGTTCTGTAATACAATCCCTATCTTTTGCTTCCCTTCCCTATTTCTCTTTCATCTCTCAAATCAAACCTTCCCAATGTGCCCTTTAGAACTCACCAAGTGTAGTCAGCAAAATCCCAAATATCTGAAACCTTTTCTCTGATCTTTTCCTTTCACTTCTTGATCTCCTGAAACTCACTCTCCCCTACTGCACTGCTTTCCCTGCCGTCCTCTTAAGTGGAAGCTGTTCTTCCCTAAGACCCTTTGTACTACTGGGGCTAGAGGTGGGGGGCAGGCTTTCATCCCCACAACTCTAACCAAACTGCTCTTGTTGAGGTCACCAGTGGCCAACATGTTGGCAAATCCAATGTTCACGTCTGGTTCCTTCTTATTTTTCTGACCTCTAAATGTTGCAGTGCCCAAGGTCAGTCCTCAGATCTTTCCTCTATTTCTGCTCACTACTTTGGACATCTGACCTGGTGCTGTTGCTTAAAATACCACCTGTATGCTGCCTACTTATAGTTCCAGCCTGGACTCTCTCTTGAACTCCAACTTCAGATATCTAATTACTTATTTGATAATCCTACTTGAATATGCAATACACATTTAGGTATGTCCAAAACCTGCTGTTCCAATAGTTTTCTATCTCCCGGTAATTGGTTATCCTACTTTAGGAGTTCTTCAGACCAATAATGTTGGAGTCACTCTTGTCCCATCTCTTTCTCTCATGATTCTTATTCAGTCCAATGTAAATTGTGTTCAAATATATCCATATTCCTGCCAATTGTCTCCACTTCCACAAGTACCACCCTGGTTCAAGCCACTATGATCTCTCACCTTGACTTTTGCTAAGGTCATAAAACTAGTCTCTCTGTTTCTCCCCTTGCCTCTCTACACAGTAGCCAGACTGATCCTTATAAAATATAAGTCACATCATGTCATTCCTCTGCTCAAAACCCTTCAACTGCATTCCATATCATTAGAGTAAAAACCCAAATCCTCATAAGGCCTATCAGACATCATCTCTGATTTCATCTATCCTCTCTGTCTTACTTACTCCGATCCAGTCACACTGGTCTTCTTGGTCTTTCCTAAAAAAACCAAGAGTTATCTAACTCAGGGTCTTCAAACTTGATATTGCCAATGTCTGGAATGTTCTTTCTGCAGGTAGACAGATTGCTCACTTTCTAATACCCTTCAGGTCTCTGCACAATTATCATCTTACCAGAGAAGGCCTTTCCTGAACTCCCTATAAGAATGTCTTTCTCCATTCCTTGCCTGGTTTCATTTTTTTCATAGCACTGTCACTAACTGGTGTCATTTATTTTATGTCTCTCTCACATCTCATGCCAGAAATGCCCCCCAAACAGTGATTTTGTTTATTTTGCTCATTGCTATAATCCCAAAGTCTGGCACACGATGGGTGCTCAATAAGTATTTATTGAAAAAAAAAAAGAATATTTTACTTCTCTCCTTCTCTCTCCCTCGTGTTAATATTCACTTAAATATTAACTAAATCTTTCTGTAGTAAAACTACTCACCACTCTTTGATAGTTCTCCAAATCATTGATTCTATTCTAACGATGGTAAATAATCATTATTTGTTATTTCTATCTTGAGCAGTGCTGTTCTACAGAACTTTCCACAGTGACTGAAAAAATATTCTGTATCTGCACTAATATGGTAGCCATGTAGTTATTGCATGTAGTTACTGCATATTCAAATGTGGCTAGTGCAAGTGATGGACTGAATTTTTTCATTTTAATTTAAATAGCCATGTGTAGCTAGTGGCTATTTTATTGGATAGTGCAGTTTTGAACAATACCATTTTTTAGTATTCCAATTCACATTTCATAATTTCATGTTTTTTTCTTTTTTAAACAATTTCCTTATTTTAATTTAAGATTATTTCTTAATTCTTATTTAGAAATTTTTCAGTGGTTTCTCTCCAATTTAAACTTAGATTTATCTTGGAATTTTTTGTGCATTTCAAACATTAATATATAAATAAGACAAATACGATAACCAGCACTTTTCAATAAAAATAATGAAACCTAAGTTTCATCATAAAATTTAAAACTGTGAAATTCATTCTAGCAGATGTTGTTGTTTGGCTACTCAAAAGCCATTCCCAACCTGATCCTCCTTTGTAGCCTCCCATGATAGACGCTAGAAAGACAAATACTTACCCAGCCTCCCTTGCAACAAGGACTGGCCATGTGACCAGATATGACCCATGAAATGAAATGCAAGTAGACATTTACTAGGAAAGTATCTTAGAAAGTTTTTGGTATTCTGACTAAAAAGGAACAGGCAATGGAATACCACTCAGCAATAAAAGGTCTAATCTCTTAATATATATAACATAGGAGAATCTCAAAAATATTATGTTGAGTGAAAAAATGCAGACAAGTGCACATATTGTGTGGTTTCATTTTTATGAAATTCAAGAAGGCAAAACTAAGCTTTACTGATAGAAATCAGAAGTATGGTTGCCTCTGGGTTGGTGAGGTAACTGGCTGGAAAGAAGCACGAGGGAACTTAAGGGTGACAGAAATTCTATGTGTTGATTTATGTGATGATCACATTTGGGTATTGTGTATATATTTGTCAACACTCATTGATTGGTATGTTTAACATAGTTCATTTTTCTACACATAAATTATAGCACAATAAAAAAAAAAAAGGAAAAAGAAAGCACCAGAGGTGGCTCATGTGTTCTCCGGCCATCACCCTTTCTTCCCGGACATGATTCCTGGGCTGCCACAGTCATTTCATTTTGCCTGGGCTCAAGAGAGAGAATTGCACAGATATTTGCCCTAACTTTGTTAAGCCATTGAATCACTACAGTAATTGTTCATCTCTAGACTTCTTATGTCAGAAAAATAGAGTCCTATTTGTTCTACCTACCATAGGTTAATCAATGAAATGAGAAATTTATTTTACTTGGACTTCTGAATGAACCTAGTGATGTAATAATTTTATATTATGTGACTTGTTTACATTCCACATCTCACCCAATGGGGTTCCACAATGGCCCTAAATGGTTTATTATCATAGAATCACTGGCATGAGAAAATAGGCATACCAAGGAAATTTGCCTCATTCAAGGAAATTTACCTCTTTATTGATTAAATATTTGTAATAATAAACTAGAATATACATTTACAAAACTGAAGCACTGGTTTTTAAAATAAATAAGAGAACAAGTAAGAATAAAGAACAAGATGTTACACAACATTCTTTTGTTTTAGAATCTCAGTTTCTAAAAGAACAAAACTACAGTTGATAAAATAGGAAGAAATTATGCAGGCTGAAAAGGTGCAAATTGCCCACCATAAAAATAACTATGACAGATAATATTTGTTGATTGTCTCCCAAATACCTATCAGTCAAATTCTAAATGCTTTATGCACATTATCTCAACATAATTCTAACAACTCTGTGAGGAACGTATCATCTCTATTTTGGTATGAAGAGATTGAGCTGCAGAGAGGGTAAGCAACTTTCCCAAGGTTGTGGGGCTGATAAAAGGCAGACTCAGGACTTGATCTTGGGTCTTTCAGATGGTAAAATTTAGTACCCTTAACCATGACTATGTTTACTCTCTTCCTGCCACCAAGAATAATGCATCACAATTTTATTAGGTTTAAAGAGAATATTTTTATTTTTATTTTTTGCCTAACTCATATATGAAAAGGACCATGACAATTTCTGATCTTCATCAGCGTGTTCTTATAACTGTTAACTCAAAAACTGATTTCCTTCTAAAAATTAAAAGACAATTTTACTTTGAACTGAAGAAAGATATTGTGCCTATTAATCACGGTTGTTGTAGACCCCATGCAATTCTGACACATTCCATAATCTGTCCTCATTTTAACATTTAAAATGATGGTAAAACTTTGCATAAGATATTAAAATAATGATCATTTACAATCCGTTGAGAAGAATAATTATAACGTCTCAAAGAATTGAAAAGATAATATGTAATGACTACAGTGAAACTTTCTAAAGGTAACTAGAATATTTTCAGTTTTGCAATTTCATCTTTGTAATCTTTAAAGACAGTAGTGGTATAATTGCTAAACCATTCATTAAAACTGGTCGGTGATAAAGTGGTTTCAAAACATTAAATAAACTTTCTTCCAAATAAGGAAAAAAATCAAAGACTTTTGAGAAAACATTTAATAAAATCATCTAAATAGAGACTAGCCTCTCCCCCTCACCCACCCAGTCGTTGAAAGCATCTGGAAAATCCTCATAAAAATAGTTTACCTGATTATAGTTCTTGGTCAGGTCATGAAGCTTTATATCATACTAAATTCCCTCAATCTCAGAAAACAGAAACAGCATTTACAATCTGCTATTCATTTTCTGAAGGGTTGGAGGACGTGAAGAGATGAAATAAAGAACTGCTGTTCTGTGAAATTATTTTTAATTTTGATATGATAAATATAGGTACATATTTAGTGGTCAAGCCTCAATTATCTACTTCATATAAACATCCAAGTTTTTTAATGCTCATACTTGTCCACACTAAACCTCCAGGAATTTCTCAATTGCAGTTCAGCTTTTCTGACCTCAGCACTGGTTCCCCCAGCCCGTTCCATCCCTGAGTCTTTGCTCTAGTCATTACTTCCCTGTATTCACCCATCTATCCAACCTTGGAAGCAGTTATTTGCCCCTATGTCCTCCCCTCTCATCAAGGAAGAACTGTTGATTTTTCAGCGTGTTCAGCTTTTTACTTGTCAGAACAGACTTCCGAGCTCCTGATATGGAGAACTGGATACCAGAAGTCCTATCTAGAAATTTTGAATCAGAGAGGTTCTGAACCTGTAGACACCAGGAACAGCTGAGGTTAGGAGTGAAGTGCCCAACTGATACAAGATTTAGCAAACTTCTCTGCCCCCATTTCCCTTCATGGCTTCAAGAATTTTGGAGGCTAGACATATACTCCCATTTGGGATATTGCAAGAATCCTGAGGAAATGGATAACTCCAAGAGAAGATGAGAAAGTAATTAGAGGCTCTCTAACTCAATAGCCCTGCCAAATCTCTCTTACAGCAGCCCATTCATCAACAAGCCCTGGCCAATATAATATACACATACAAACAGACAATCAAGAATTACCAGATACTTGAAGGAAACTTTTAATGTTTCGAATGGAAGCCAAAATAAAGAAGGAACTTAGAGAAAACAGCAACAGTGGAGAGAGTGGAAAAAAAAAATTTAAGAGACAGTATACAGAGGGGAAAAAAATTTTTAAGGACATGTAATGAATATCCCCAGAGATAAAGAGAGGGTATTGTTTGTGTACATGAAGCAAAAGAGAAGGCTATAAAAAAGTTATATTTAGTGACTAAGAATAAGCTCTCGGGAAGTCAAAAGAATGGTGAAAATGAAATTTTCAGTAGAAGAGTTGGAAACTAATCTTTAGAAAATTTCTCAGGAAACAAGTCAGACAAGGAGATACATGAGAAAAAATAAGAAAATAAGAGGTCTAACATCCAACTAGTAGGAATTTTAGAAAATGATAACAAAGTGTAGGAGATAAATATGAAAAAAAGATACAAGAGAACTTCTCAGAATGAAAGAGCATGACATTCTACTTTTGAAAGAGCCCACAGATTGCCTAGATTAATGCTTGCAAGTACTCCACCAGGGCAGTCACTGAGGAATTCTAGAACTCTGGGGATAAAAGATCTTGTATCCTCATCTCCCTTGCCCTTCTTCCTTCTTTGCCCTTGCTTGAGAAAGCCACAACTCTGGTTAAATCCAACTCTAAGCTCACTCTTTGTACCTCCCCCCGCTCCCCACCCAAATAAGACAGCAGAAAAACCATGCTGAATGGTTTCACTTTAAATCAATGACACTATAGAATCCAACAGTACATTAAAAGGATTATCCATCATGACCAAGTGGGATTCATACCTGGGATGCAGGCGTGGTTCAACATTCGCAAATCGATCAGCGTGATACATCATATCAACAAGAAAAGACTCAGGAACCATATGATCCTCTCAATTGATGCAGAAAAAGCATTTGACAAAATACAGCACCCTTCCCTGATTAAAACCCTTCAGAGTGTAGGAATAGAGGGTACATTTCTCAATCTCATAAAAGCCATCTATGAAAAGCCTACAGCAAATATTATACTCAATGGCAAATAGCTGGAAGCCTTTCCCTTAAGACCAGGAACACGACAAGGATGCCCACTGTCGCCACTATTATTCAACATAGTACTAGAAGTCCTTGCAACACCAATCAGACAACAAAAAGGGATAAAAGGTATCCAAATCGGCAAAGAAGAAGTCAAACTGTCTCTCTTCGCAGATGACATCTATTATTCAACATAGTACTAGAAGTCCTTGCAACACCAATCAGACAACAAAAAGGGATAAAAGGTATCCAAATCGGCAAAGAAGAAGTCAAACTGTCTCTCTTCGCAGATGACATGATACTCTATATGGAAAACCCAAAAGAATCCACTCCCAAACTATTAGAAGTTATAGAGCAATTTGGTAATGTGGCGGGATACAAAATCAATGCTCAGAGACGTAAAGGATCTATATTCTAGAAACTATAAATCTCTCTTGAAAGACATTGAGGAAGACACAAAAAGATGGAAAAATATTCATGCTCATGGATTGGAAGAATTAACATAGTTAAAATGTCCATGCTGCCTAGAGCAATCTACCCTTTCAATGCTATCCTGATCAAAATACCAAGGACATTTTTCAAAGAACAGGAACAAATAGTCCTTAAATTTGTATGGAACCAGAAAAGGCCCCAAATCTCCAAGGAACTGCTGAAAAGGAAAAACAAAGCTTGGGGGCATCACAATGCCGGATTTCGAGCTGTACTACAAAGCTGTGATCACAAAGACAGCATGGTACTGGCACAAAAACAGACACATCGACCAATGGAACAGAATAGAGAACCCAGAAATGGACCCTCGGCTCTTTGGGCAACTAATCTTTGATAAAGCAGGAAAAAACATCCGGTGGAAAAAAGACAGTCTCTTCAATAAATGGTGCTGGGAAAATTGGACAGCTACATGCAAAAGAATGAAACTTGACCACTCTCTCACACCATACACAAAAATAAACTCCAAATGGATGAAAGACCTCAATGTGAGACAGGAATCCATCAAAATTCTAGAGGAGAACATAGGCAACAACTTCTATGACATCGGCCAGAGCAACCTTTTTCACGACACATCTCCAAAGGCAAGAGAAATAAAAGATAAAATGAACTTATGGGACTTTATCAGGATAAAGAGCTTCTGCACAGCCAAGGAAACAGTCAAAAAAACTAAGAGACAGCCCACGGAATGGGAGAATATATTTGCAAAGGACACCACAGATAAAGGACTGGTATCCAAGATCTACAAAGAACTTCTCAAACTCAATACACGAGAAACAAATAAACAAATCATAAAATGGGCAGAAGATATGAACAGACACTTTTCCAATGAAGACATACAAATGGCTAACAGACACATGAAAAAATGTTCAAAATCATTAGCCATCAGGGAAATTCAAATCAAAACCACACTGAGATACCACCTTACGCCAGTTAGAATGGCAAAGATAGACAAGGCAAGAAACAACAATTGTTGGAGAGGATGTGGAGAAAGGGGATCCCTCCTACATTGTTGGTGGGAATGCAAGTTGGTACAGCCACTCTGGAAAACAGTGTGGAGGTCCCTTAAAAAGTTAAAAATTGAACTACCCTATGACCCAGCCATTGCACTACTGGGTGTTTACCCCAAAGATACAGACGTAGTAAAGAGAAGGGCCATATGCACCCCAATGTTCATAGCTGCATTGTCCACAATAGCCAAATCATGGAAGGAGCCGAGATGCCCTTCAACAGATGACTGGATTAAGAAGCTGTGGTCCATATATACAATGGAATATTACTCAGCTATCAGAAAGAACGAATTCTCAACATTTGCTGCAACATGGACGGCACTGGAGGAGATAATGCTAAGTGAAATAAGTCAAGCAGAGAAAGACAATTATCATATGATTTCTCTCATCTATGGAACATAAGAACTAGGAAGATCGGTAGGGGAAGAAAGGGATAAAGAAAGGGGGGGTAATCAGAAGGGGAAATGAAGCATGAGAGACTATGGACACTGGGAAACAAACTGAGGGCTTCAGAGGGGAGGGGAGTGGGGGAATGGGATAGCCTGGTGATGGGTAGTAAGGAGGGCACGTATTGCATGGTGCACTGGGTGTTATACGCAACTAATGAAGCATCGAACTTTACATCGGAAACCGGGGATGTACTGTATGGTGACTAACATAATGTAATAAAAAAACATTAAAAAAATAAATTAATTAATTAATGACACTAACCCCTAGTGGGCTCTCAATGCTACATTACTCATGATATATTTCCATGATTCATTCTCTTACTGAGTACTTCATGTCATCTCCACTCTTATTGAACTCCAACCCTCTTCCAGCATCCTCACTTTTAGCTAACAACCTCTTTCTTTTGCTGAGAAAAACTGGGAAACAATTAAAAGAAAGATCTTCCACATACTCATACCACCACAACATCCTCCCACCTGCATAATGAAGCCAGTGTCCTACCTTCTCTTGTTAGTTTTGATGAGCTCTCCAAGCAAAGGCAAACTTCTCCTCTTGTGCATTAGATTTTTGTCCTTCCTTGCCTGCTCAATGAGATTGCTCCAGCAATTCTTCCCTTTTTCCCTGAATCATCAGATTTTCTCCCTCTACATCATCATTTTCCATTAGAATACAGACAGGCCTTTCTCTCTCTCTATGTGTGTGTACAAAACTAACCTTCTTTTAATGTTACTTCTCCCACCATGGTTTTATTTTTTTTCCTTCTCTATTTTATATTATGTCCTTCTCTACACTCTAGCTATGTCCAATTTCTCTCTGCCTATTTCTCTTGGGCCCACTCTAATCATTTTTTCATCTCTATTATGACATTGAAACTCTCTACCAGAAGTTTCTGATGATCTCCATGATGCCAAAGCTAAGATCAACTCTTGGGCCTCATTTTCTTTGATTTATCAGCAGGATTTGACACACACATGATCACTCTCTTCTCCTTGACACACTTTTTCACTTGACTTGCAGGGTGTGACATTCACCTAGTTTTCCTCTTAACTTTCTGACTGCTCCTTTTCTGTCTTTTCTACCAATTCCTTTTCATCTCCTCAACCTCCACCTGTTGCAGTGCCTCAAAACTCCTTGACTTTTCCATCTACTACATTCCCTAAGTGATCCCATCCAGGACATGACTTTAAATACCACCAGTATACCGAAGAGTCTTATGTTTACATCTCAGCTTGGACTTCTCCCCAGACTCTCTATTTGTCGTCTTCACTTGGTATCTCAAATTCAATATGACCAAAACTGAGCTATTGATATATACCCTCCAACATGTTCCTCCCACAGACTTCCCTACCTCACTTAAGGGCAACTCCTTTTTTCTATTTTTGCAGGTCAAAAAAAGTTACAGTCATGCTTGACTTCTCTCTTTCACACTCCACATCTAGTAAGTCAGCAAATACTGTTAGTTCTACATTTAAAATACACCCAGGATTTGACCATTTTTTATATTTCTACTACTACCACTCACTCTGGTCCAAGCCACTATTACTTCTCATCTGAATTACTGCAATAGCATTCTAAATGTGTGTCCTACTCTGTCCTTAAGCCATTATTTACCCCGCTAAGGAAAGTCAGAGCAGTCACATTTCTGCTCAAAACTCTCCACCAGCATCTATTTTTTTTTTTTGGACTAAAAAGCTAAGTTCTTGAGTTAAGACCTATTCTTCTCAAATTATTCCAAAAAATAGAAAAGGAATGAAAACTTCCAAATTCATTCTATGAGACCAGCATTACCCTGATACCAAAACCAAATAAAGACACCACTAAAATAGAGAACTACAGGCCAATATCCCTAAGGAATATAGATGCAATAATTCTCAACAAAATACTAGCAAACTGAATCCGACAATACATTAAAAAAAATTCACCATGTTCAAGCGGGATTTATTCCTAGGTTGCAAAGGTGGTTTAATATTCACAAATCAATCAATGTGATACACCACATTAATAAAAGAAAGGATAAGAACCATATAATCATTTCAACAGACACAGAAAAAGCAAATGATGAAGTAAAACATCCATTCATGATAAAAACCCTCAACAAAGTAGACTTAGAGGGAACATACCTCAACATAATAAAGGCCATATGTGAAACCCACAGCTAATATCATTCTCACTGGGGAAAAACTCAGAGCTTTTTCTCTACGGTCAGGAACAAGACAAGGATGTCCACTCTTACCACTTTTATTCAACATAGTACTGGAAGTCCTAGCCACAGCAATCAGACAACAAAAGAAATAAAAAGCATCCAAATTGGCAAGGAAGAAGTAAAACTTTCACTTTTTGCAGATGACATGATACATGATACTATACACAGAAAACCTGAAAGACTCCACTGAAAAAATGTTAGAACTGAAACACAAATTCAGTAAAGTCACAGGATACAAAATAAACATACAGAAATCTGTTGCATTTCTGTACACCAATAATGAAGCAGCAGAAAGAGAAATTAAGGAATCAATCCCATTTATCATTGCACCAAAAACAATAAGATACCTAGGAATAAACCTAACCAAATGGGTGAAAGGCCTGTACTCTAAAACTATAAAATACTAATGGAAGAAAATGAATATAACACAAAGAAATGGATTGGAAAAACAAAGATTGTTAAAATATCTATACTACCCAAAGCAATCTACACATTTAATGCAATCCCTTTTAAAATACCAACAACATTTTTCACAGAGCTAGAACAAACAACCCTAAAATTTGTATGGAACCACAAAAGACCCTGAATAGCCAAAGCAACCTTGAAAAAGAAAAACAAAGCTGAAGGCATCACAATTCCAACTTCAAGTTATATTACAAAGCTGTAGCAATCAAACAGTATGGTTCTGGCACAAAAACAGACACATAGATCAACAGAAGACAATAGAAAACCCAGAAATGAACCCACAGTTATATGGTCAATTAATCTTTGACAAAGCAGGAAAGAATATCCAACGGGAAAGAGAATGTCTCTTCAACAAATCGTGTTGAGACAAGTGGACAGCAACATGCAAAAAAAAAAAAAAAAAAAAAAAAAAAGAAAAAAAAAGAAACTGAACCACTTTCTTACACCATACACAAAAATATATTCAAAATGGATGAAAGACCTAATACGAGACAGGAATCCATCAAAATCCTAGAGGAGAAGACAGCAACCTCTGTGACCTCTGTGACCTTGGCTGCAGCAACCTCTTGTTAGACACATCCCTGGAGGCCAGCAAAACAAAAGCAAAAATAAACTACTGGGACTAAAGAATTTGTGATCACCAAACCAGCCCTGCAAGAAGTATTGAAAGGGATCCTCTAAGTAATAAGAGAGCCCCAAAGTAACATAGATCAGTAAGGAGCAAACACAATATACAGAAACAGGGACTCTACAGGTAATACAATGGTATTAAATTCATATTTTTCAACTTACTCTGAATGTAAATGGGCTAAATGCCCCAATCAAAAGACAAAGGGTATCAGGTTGGATAAAAAAAAAAAAGCAAGGCCCATCTATATGCTGTCTGCAACAGAGACTTATTTTAGACCCAAAGACACCTCCAGATTGAAAGTAAGGGGTAGAAAACCATTTATCATTCTAATGGACATCAAAAAAAAGCTGGGGTGGCAAACATTTCATTAGACAAATTAGATTTTAAACCAAAGACTGTAATAAGAGATGAGGAAGGACACTATATCATACTTAAAGGGTCTACACAACAAGATCTAACAATTGTAAATATTTATGCCCTTAACATGGGAACAGCCAATCATATAAACCAATTACTAACAAAAATTAAAGAAACACATTGATAATAATGCAATAATAGTAGGAGACCTTAACACCCCACTCACTGCAATGGACAGATCATCTAAGCAGAAGATCAACAAGGAAACAAGGGCTTTGAATAACACACTAAACTAGATGGACTTCACAGATATATTCAGAGCATTCCATCCTAAAGCATTCTTCTTGAATGCACATGGAACAGTCTTCAGAATAGATCACATACTGGATCACAAATCAGGTCCCAACTGGTACCAGAAGATTGCGATCATTTCCTGCATATTCTTGGACCACAGTGTTTTGAAACTGGAATTCAACTCCAAGAGAAAATTTGGAAAGAACTCAAATACAGGGAGGCTAAAGGGTATCCTACTAAGGAATGAATGGGTCAACCAGGAAATTAAATAAGAATTTTAAAAACTCATGGAAACAAATGAAAATGAAAACACAACTGCTCAAAACCTTTGAGATGCAGCAAAGGCAGTCCTAAGAGGGAAGTATATAGCCATACAAGCCTTTCTCAAGAAACAAGAAAGGTGTCAAATACACAACCTAACCTTACACCTAATGGAGCTGGAGAAAGAACAGCAAATAAAGCCTAAATGCAGCAGGAGAAGAGAATTAATAAAGATCAGAGCAGAAATCAATGAAATAGAAACCAAAAGAACAGTAAAACAGATCAACAGAACTAGGAGCTTGTTCTTTGAAAGAATTAATAAGATTGATAAACCCCCAGCCTGTCTTATCAAAAAAGAAAGAGAAAGGACCCAAATAAATAAAATCATGAATGAAAGAGGAGAGATCACAACCAATACTGCAGAAATACAATCATAAGAACATATTACGAGCAACTATATGCCAACAAATTAGTCAATCTGGAAGAAATGGATGCATTCCTAGAAACATATCAACTACTAAAACTGAAACAGGAAGAAGTAGAAAACCTGAACACACCCATAATCAGAATGGAAATTGAAGCAGTCATCAAATTCTCCCAACAGGAGTCAAGGGCTGGATGCCTTCCCAAGGGATTTCTACCAAACATTTAAAGAAGAATGAATACCTATTCTTCTGAAGGTGTTTCAAAAAATAGAAATGGAAGGAAAACTTCCAAACTCTTACTATGAGGCCAGCATTACCTTAAAACAAGACAAAGACTCCACCAAAAAGGAGAATTATAGACCAATATCCCTGATGAACATGGATGCCAAAATTCTCGCCAAGATACTAGCCAATAGGATCCAATGGTACATTAAAAGGATTATTGACCTCGACCAACAGGATTTATTCCTGGGCTGCAAGGGCGGTTTAACACCCGCAAATCAATTTGGTACACTACATTAATAAAAGAAAGGACAGGAACCATATGATCCTCTCAATAGATGCAGAAAAGGCATTTGACAAAGTACAGCATCCTTTCTTGATAAAATTCTTCACAGTGCAGGGATAGAGGGAACATACCTCAATATCATAAAAGCCGTATACAAAAAGCCCACAGTGAATATCATTCTCAATGGTGAAAAACTGAAAGCCTTTCCCCTAAGGTCAGGAACACTACAGGGGTGTCCACTATCTCCACTGCTGTTCAACACAGTACAACTAGAAGTCCTAGCCTTAGCAATTAGATAACAAAAGGAAATAAAAGGCATCAGAATCAGCAATGAAGAAGTAAAACTCTCATTCTTCCCAGATGACATGATACTCTATATGGAAAACCCAGAAGTCTCTACCCCAAAATTGGTAGAACTCATACAGGAATTCAGAAAAGTGGCAGGATATAAAATCAATGCACAGAAATCAGTTGCATTTCTATACACTAACAATGAGACAGAAGAAAGAGAAATTAAGGAGTGGATTCCATTTATAATTGCACCAAAAACCATAAGATACCTAGGAATGGAAAAAAGACTGTCTCATCAACAAATTGTGGGAAAATTGGACAGCCACATACAGAAGAATGAAACTGGACCATTTCCTTACACCATACACAAATGTAGACTCAAATGGATGAAAGACCTAAACGTGAGACAAGAATTCATCAAAATCCTAGAGGAGAACACAGGCAGCAAGGACCTTGGCTGCAGCAACTTCTTGCTAGACACGTCTCCAAAGGCACAGCTAAGCAAACAGTCAACAAAACCAAAAGACAACCGATGGAATGAGAGAAGGTATTTGCAAATGATTTATCAGATAAAGGACTAGTATCCGAAATCTATAAAGAACTTACCAAACTCAACACCCAAAGAACAAATAATCCAATCAAGAAATGAGTGGACGTCATGAACAGACACTGCTCCAAAAAAGGCATACAAATGGCCAACAGACACATGAAAAAATGCTCCACATCACTCGGCACCAGGGAAATACAAATCAAAACCACAGTGAGATACCACTTCACACCAGTCAGAATGGCTAAAATTAACAAGTCCGGAAAGAACAAATGTTGGCGAGGATGCAAAGAAAGATGAACCCTCTTACACTGCTGGTAGGAATGCAAACTGGTGCAGCCACTCTTGAAAACAGTATTAAAGTTCCTCAAAAAGTTGAAAATACAGCTACCTGGTGATCCAGTAATTTCACTACTGGGTATTTATCCCAAAGATACAAATGTAGTGATCCAAAGGGGCACCTGCACACCAATGTTTATAGCATCAATGTCCACAATTGCCAAAGTATGGAAAGAGCCCAGATGTCCATCGACATATAAATGGATAAAGAAGATGTGATATATATATATATAATATTTTTATATTTTTATAAATACACAAAAATATAAATATATAAAAATATATATATAATGGAATACCACTCAGCCATCAAAAAAATGAAATCTTTCCATTTGCATCGACGTGGATAGAACTAGTGGGTATTATGCTAAGTGAAAGAAGTCAATCAGAGAAAGACAATTATCATATGATCTCACTCATATTTAAGAAACAAAACAGAGGATTAAAGGGGAAGAGAGGACAAAATCAGAGAGGAAGATAAACTATAAAAGACTCTTAATCATAGGAAACAAACTGAGGGTTGCTGGAGGGATGAGGGGTGGGGGAATGGGGTAACTTGGTGACGGGCATTAAGGAGGGCACGTGATGTAATGAGCACCAGGTATTATATAAGACTAATGAATCACTAACCTCTACCTCTCAAACTAATAATATATTATATGTGAATTAATTGAATTTAAGTTAAAAAAATTTTTAAAGATGCTATCCATGATAACTACACTAAAATGAGAAAAAAAAAACCCCAAGAAATAGAAGATGTAGGCTCCAGGAAACAAGAGATTCAACACAAGGGAAGAGACAAAGGAAAAACATAGGATAAGTATTAGTAAAATTCTAAGCTATCACCATGCAGAATGTCTCAAGAGTGATCTACCAGACAGAGGCAGAAGGAGCTTGACTCCAGGAGATCAAGCCAGAACTCAGAGCTTGCCTGGTATGTTGGCTCATAAGGAAAGGACTTCTGCACTGTTGAAGAGTTCATGAAACGATTATAACAGGAAATAGAAAACTAAACAATACTATGCAGCTTAGTTATGAACAATATTTGGATGGTAATATTTAAAATAATGGTCAAATGATTTGACCAAAAATTGAAGGTTGGTAAAAAGGGATGTGGGGAGGGGCACCTCACTGGCTCAATCAGTAGAGCATGAGACTTTTGATCTTGGGATTGTGAGTTTGAGCCCCATGCTAGGTGGAAGAATTACTTAAAAATAAAATTTGTTTTTTTAAAAAAAGGAATGTGGATAAGTAACATATAGGAGCTGAATCTAGATTTTCACAATAAAAAGGTGATATATAAACATCTAAAATGGAATAGTAAAAATAACAGTATAAGCACATTATTTCAAATTATGAATAGAAATAATTAAAGAAAGAGATAAAAGAGTTGAAAGAAGTTGCTTGTGAGCCTGGGTGTAAGAGACACAGAGAGACAGAACAAAACAGGATGCTCAAAGTCTACTATTCTTCATTTAAGCTTTGTAGTATTATTTGACTTTTTAGGTTATATAAATGCAATTTCAGTACAAGTAAAGAATTAAAATTTAAGGAGTTCACATGAAATGAAAAAATAGTATTATAGAAATGTCATTTAGAGTTATGGAAGTAATAAAAGGAACCAAATAAAAATAGGTAAAAGACAGGGGCACCTGGCTGGTTCAGTCAGTAGAGCATGTGACTCTTGATCTTGGGGTTGTATGTTCAAGCCCCATGTTGGGTGTAGAGATTTTAAAAAGGTAAAAGACAATGGTTACCACTGAAAGGTGGGATTGGGGGCTGACTTGTTATGACCATAAGCTTCATTGCTTTTACAATAAGAATAAATTAAACCAAACCATAGTGTGGGTTGGTCCATCAGGTATCTGTGAGAACAGGTTAATACTGAATAGCAATTGTAAATTAGCTTGTTTTTATTAAGATTACTCATGCTAACAAAAAGAAACTACTGCTATTTTGAGAAAATGGACATATTTCCTCTTTAATGTGAGGATGTTACAATGATTTGTTATTTTAAAAACTCAATCTAGTATCTTAATATCAGGGAAAGGTACATGTTGGCTTAACAGGAGTTGCCAAAGTACTAAAATTCAAATTCAAAATTGTCCAGTTGAATTGGAATGACCTTCCTAGAAGAATTAATCCTCTTGGGATTTTGTTCTAATCTTATTTTAGGAGCAGATTTTCTGTAATCCCAAGGGGAGTCATTTGAGTTCTGACACAGAAATAGCAACAAAACAGTAATGATAAGTAAGTATTTGGTCAGAACTTTGTGTGCCATGGGGGGCTGCACAGAACCCACATTAATTACATTGATTTTACCCAGCGGAAAATATGTTTTTAAGTTACTTAGACAAAAATTTCACAACATCCCTCAATAACCCAGATGTTTTAAAATTTTCTTTTAAAATGTTTTTATTACATATTTTATTTTATTTTATTTTATTTTTTTTTAAAGATTTTATTTATTTATTTGACAGAGATAGAGACAGCCAGCGAGAGGGGGAACACAAGCAGGGGGAGTGGGAGAGGAGGAAGCAGGCTCATAGCAGAGGAGCCTGATGTGGGGCTCGATCCTATAACGCCGGGATCACGCCCTGAGCCGAAGGCAGAGGCTTAACCGCTGTGCCACCCAGGCGCCCCTATTACATATTTTAATACATACTGAAGTTGTAACACATGCATAAGGGATATAATATGGTGATATAATATGGTGATATAATGAGCAGCAGTCAACCCACCACTCATCATAAGAACTGGAACACTACCAATGCTGTAGTAGTAACCCCCTAAATGTTCCTTAGTTGTTTTTTTTTTAAGATTTTATTTATTTATGTGGCAGAGAGACAGCCAGCGAGAGAGGGAACACAGCAGGGGGAGTGGGAGAGGAAGAAGCAGGCTCCCAGCGGAGGAGCCTGATGTGGGGCTCGATCCCAGAATGCTGGGATCACGCCCTGAGTAGAAGGCAGACGCTTAACGACTGAGCCACCCAGGCGCCCCCCTTAGTTTTAAATACAATCATTTTAGTACATTTTTGCTCATTCTTCTTAAAGAGCAGTGCTACTTCATTGTCATGTGATGTGCATCCTACGTTGTAGTCCTAATTGGTGACTAATATGTTGTGTTGAAATACATGACAGAGTTACATAAATAGGTTAATTTTAAAGGACTCTTGTGAAGAAGCATTTTTGCCACCTTTTTTGCTGTCATCTGAGGATAGAGCTACAATTACAGCATGATAAATATTTGGGTGAAAAATGAAATATCCAGTCAAGTGAGAGTTTGTTCCTTACTTGATGCCAAAAGATGGGTTTGACTGATTTTATGTTTCATTGACTTGACTAGTTATTTGACCAAATTGTTTTCTTTGGTACTTTTTAGACACAATTTAAATGGGATAACCAGCTGCGTGGAACTTTGTCTTTAAAGCTGCTTATTCGGCCATTTCTATAATCAGAGTTTCAATAATGAGTTTGCCCAATGAACTATCTGGCCCAATCCCTGTAATATTATCAGAAAAAATACACACAGTGGTATTAACTTTCAGTTAAGCATGAATTTTGAATAACAAAATAAACTTTGGATGACAAAAGATGGTTGAGAATTCTTGAGAATCTTTTCTTAATAAAGGGGACTTGCATTTTGTTTCTAATTTCTTAAATTATAATTCATATTGTTGTTATGAAATTTTATAGAACAGATTGCTCTAATTGTAATTCATCAATTCTTCATAAAAATACATTTTTATCTATTTACATTACAAAAATTTAGAAGTGACAACCTGAGCTGGTGCCAATGTATACTTACTCTCCTTTTTCTGGAACAATTACCTGGTTCTCATAGGAAACTTACCAAGGGAGAAGAGTTTTTATATTCATATTCCTTAAGGCTCTTACCTCCAAAACTATGCGCTTAGATTTTTCTGTGCCATATCTACTATTTTTATCAGTTTATAAAACTTTTTCACTTTATGAATAATACAGTATCTGGTCTTTTGGTCAGGAAGTTTTATAGCGCAACTAAATAATATATCTAACAAGGGCTTTTTTCCTTCCAAATTATTTTAAGATGTATTTCCAGAATAACTATTAGTAAATTTGAGGGCTAATTTGAGTCTTAGAACATTGTGATACCTATTATTGCAACACAGATTTTTAAAAAGTCACAGTCCAATTGTATATTTGCGTTATGTATCATGACAGTTTTGTATATTACATAAAATATTTCCTCTTTTGTTATTATTATTGGCAATAGCTCTATTAATTTAATAATAGCATTATTATTAGAAATAGAAAGATTGAACAGTTTTCATGGTTTTGGAAAATATAATTCAAAATTCTCTCTTGTAATGTGATGGTAGTTTTCTTGCTTACAAATAATGAAATGGTTACTATATTCTGTCAGCTTGTTATCTCTTACTTTATATTTTACTGTTTTCCAAATGCTAGAGTTTCCTGACATTTGTAACATGTTAAAAAATATATTGATGCTATAATTACATTTTGGAGTATAAATATGAAGTTGGTCCTAGTCAAAAACATTGGTTCTTTCTTATATATTGCTGTTAGGAGTGAAAATTGGTATAATGTTCATGGAGGGCAACTTGGTTCTATTTGTCAAAATTAAAAATGCTCATACTCTGACCCAGTAATTTCAACTCCTAGGTTTTTATTCTATAATCTTGCATATGTGTGACACAAAATATGTGCAAATGAAATTTTTTTTTTTGCAGCCCATTTGTAATAGTAAACAATGTGAAACAGTAAATGTTGTTAAGGACTGTTAAGTTGAATTATGGTATATTTGTACAGTGGATTACTCTACAGACAGTACACAAATAATGACTTTTATATATACTGATTTGGAACAATATTTTTTAAAGATTTTATTTATTTATTTGAGAGAGAGAGTGAGAGACAGAAGGCACCTGAGTGGGGAGAGGGGCAGAGGGGGAGGGAGAGGAAAAGGGAGACAATCTCAAGCAGACTCTGACCTGAGCATGAAGCCCACGGTAGGGTTCAATCTCATGACTCTGAGATCACGACCTGAACCAAAACCAAGACTTGGATGTATAACTGACTGAGCCAACCAGGCGCCCCTGGAACAATCTTTAAGAATGAAAACTCAAGGATAGTATATGGTATACTATTTTTTTAAGATCTTATTTATTTATTTGACAGAGAGAGAGAGAGAGAGAGCGCGCGCACAGGCAGGGGAGCAGCAGGAGAAGGAGAGGGAGAAACAGGCTCCCCTCCCCGCTGAACAGAAGCCTGACATGGGGCTCCACACGGGGCTCAATCCCAGGACCCTGGGATCGTGACCTGAGCTGAAGGCAGACGCTTAACCAACTGAACCACCCAGGCGCCCCTATGGTATACTACCTTTAAAGTGAAGGAAGAGAAAGAGGAAGAGAGAGTGCACTTATACATATATGTTGTCAAATGCATGAATTATCATTGGAAGAATCTCCAAGAGCCTGGGTACAGTGTTTGCCTCCTCAGAGGGGAACTGGGTAACTGAGGAAAAGGAGAGACTTGGGTTTATATTGTGTATTCTTTTGTATCTTTATATCATGTGTGTACACTTTTCTTTACATATACACATATGTACACACAAATATTTCTACAAACCAAAAGAAATATAGCCTCGTGTCCCAAAAGAAATACACTGATATTACTTTTCATTTCCTCCTTCCTCTTCCATCACTTGAAGAGGACTGAAAGTCTTTTGTTAGTTGACAAAGAACAGACATTTCTACCTTTACAACTAGCCTGTGCAATCATTGCCTAGTAATTAGAGAGCGGTTGAATCTCTTACCCTCAACATTTTAAAAGTGTTTGGCTTTGTAAATATGCCAATGTAGTTGGGTCTCCGCAATCTAAAGAGAAATGGAGATCTGATAGTTATAAAGGCAGAAGAGTATCCCCTCTGGAGGCTGGAATTGTTTGTGGTCGAAACTTAGTAACTGCTAAATTGCTTCAAGGTACTAATATACACAGTCTCAGAATGATATTCTAGCATCAGACTATAATTGAATCTCTGAAGATGGTTGAGTTTGCACCATATAAAATATATTCAATGCTATAGAATGTGTACCACATATGGAAAACATATTTAGACATTAATGGCAGATTTGAAAACTTATTTCAGTTTTAAAAGTTTTTAAACTTTAAAACAATAAAATAACATATCCACAAGGAAAAAAAGGTTAATATTTAAATACAGAAAAAGAATTATAAAGATTGTATAACAGTTTATAAAATGCTATCTTGCTTATAGGTAAAGATTGCCTCAAATCTTATATTTTGTGGTCGTCCCATTGATTGCCAAAGAGAAACAGGAAAAGTAATTTCCTTAAAAGAAATCTCAAAGACATTGGGAAGAAAAATCACACTGTCACATGCATTCTCACAACACAAGGACAAATACATGCAGATCAGATCAGTGCCAACCGAATAATATTTTCCCTCCACCATCCCCAGGAATTCACAATCAGTATCTCTTTTAATGACATTTAAATTACTGGCACTTGATACATATGGACTGGCACTTGATCCCCTAGAATGAGTAATAATACATACCCCCAGGAGAAAGATGTCTTTGCTTCCTGGATCTTGGATTTGTACAACATATGGTCTGACAGATTTTAAGTTCCAAGTATCTATTTTTAGACATGATAGTTCTTTACCCTTATCTTTTAATAAAAGAAAAAGTATTTGTTGAGCTGAGACTTGCTTTCACAATAGCACTTAAGCTACCTTTGTCAGCTTAGAAAGTTTGGTGAAATGAATAATTTAGTCTGTAGGAGTAATATGTCTAGAAAAGAAATTTAAGTAGGGGTTAGATAATACAGGTAATTAATTAAATGATCTTAGGATATCTGATTCACAATGACTAATTTAAATATGTACTAAAATACATCAAGATCATAAATCATGACTGTGATACTCTCAAGCAATACAGAACACATACTTCACTATATAATAGGAAAAATTGTTTTATGTGCTTTAAAACATTTAAAAATTCTCTCTCTTTTTTGTCTTTTGCTAATGTTCATAGAGAATCACAGGACCTGATCAAAACAGAGAACAATCAAACTAAGATTTATATTTAATGTCAAGAAAAATGAACATATTTTAGAACGTTTCTTTAATTAGACAAATGTTTGATTTGTAAAAGCACTTTTCTGAGAATAGTTGTAGACATTATAAGAAGGATTGCTTCTTCAGATTGTCATAGTAATTAAGTGGGTACAAGGGGTACCATGTGTCATGATACTGTCCTTGACATAAGGAAAATCATATATACAGCAGATTCTCGAGGACCAAAAAAGAGAGTAACTCCCTCCACCTCACTGATGGCTGGGAAGTCATCAGTGTTATCAAAAGAAGTGGGTGTCATTAAAATCTGCTGTCATATTCATTCCTCTCCTTTGGGAAACCTTAAGAACAGCCCCTGTGATGTTGGAAAAGCAGACTTCTTAGTTAAGGGAGTGCCTAGGTATATTCATGCAGTTCTCAATTTGCGGATGAGCTGCGTTCCAAAACTTTGGTACTCAAGTGGAATTTTCAATTAACACAATGTTATAGGTGGCGCTAATCTTCTAAGAATACAGTAGGCCCCCCTTATCTGTGGTTTCACTTTCTGCGGTTTCAATTTCCTGTGGTCAACCACAGGTCTGGAAGCAGATGATCCTCCTTCTGACGAATCAGCAGGAAGTCAACAGTAGCCAAACACTATGTCATGATGCCTGTGTCATTCACCTCACTTCATCTCATCACGTAGGCATTTTATCATCTCGCATCATCACAAGAAGGGTGAGTATAGTACAGCAAGATATTTTAAGAGAGACCATATTCACATAACTTTTGTTACAGTATATTGTCATAATTGCTTTTATTATTAGTTATTGTTGTTACTCTCTTACTGTGCCTAATTTATAAATTAAACTTTATCATAGGTAAGTACGTACAGGAAAAAACAATAGTACATATAGGGCTCGGGGCTATCCATGGTTGCAGGCATCCACTGGAGGTCCTTTAACATATCCCCTGAGGAGAAGGGGGGACTACTGTAATCCACAAAATGAAGTGTTATAAAAAATAGTAGTAGGAAAAAACCAGTAAAAACCAAAACTGTTGTAACAAGTTTCAAAGCAGAAAGAAACAGATTAAAAATAACATTTATGTTGGGGAACCTGGGAGGCTCAGAAGGTTAAGTGACTCTTTTTATTTTTTTATTTTTAAGATTTTATTTATTTATTTGATAGAGAGACAGCCAATTAGAGAGGGAACACAAGCAAGGGGACTGAGAGAAGAAGAAGCAGGCTCCCAGCAGAGCAGGGAGCCCGATGGAGGGCTTGATCCCAGGCCCTGAGCCAAAGGCAGACGCTTAACAACTGAGCCACACAGACAACCCAAGTGTCTGACTCTTGATTTTGGTTCAGGTTATGCTCTCAGGGTTGTGAGATTGAGCGCACATTAGATTCCGTACTGGGCGTGGAGCCCGCTTAAGATTCTTTCTCTTCCTCTCCCTCCGCTCTTCCCCCACCCCCCTCTCTCTCTCTTTCAAAAAATAACATTTATGTTGAGTGTTGCTTTTTGAATAAAAGGTTTTATTAGAGGACAATAAAGAGAATATAGTTTTTTTGTGGGAATTGTGAAGAGTTTTATTTGCACTTTCATGGGCTCTAGAAATTGTTTTCTTTTTCACATCAAAACTGCACTTTAAAAAATGTCACTTCCCTTTACTCTGGTATTAGTCTTATGCTTAGGCATAATCACAGTTGTAGTGAGGGAGGTTTGTAAAAATGGATTGAGAGAGGGGAAGATTCTGGAATTAGCTAAATACAAGTTAAAAGTGGGAGAAGAAAGGAAAGGAGATTAAAGATGAAATGTCTCTGGGAAAAAGGTTGCTAAGGTATCACCAACAGAGGTGTATGTAGTCAAATAAAGAGAAACATCTGGCTTGACATATGTATGGCTGAGAGATGTTAGGTCAGATAATTTCCTATCCATGCCACTCTATTCAGGACAACTTTGTTACTGAGGTTTAAGCAGGGAATGGCGTCAGGAACAGAAGGAAGTGGGAGGGCATTAGAGTAAACACCTGCTGTTTTGCCTTCCCAGCAACTGTTTCCCTTTCTTTTACTCTCTGTGCTCCTTTGGGGTAGGAGCTTAATCACAGAGTAACAACAGCCTTTAATTGCTGGAACTGGGAGTGCAGGCCACAATGGGATTAAGCCCTGAGCTGCTGAGCTGCTAGCCTTGAATTTTCCCTGGCTGGGAACAGAATTGGTCCCAGAATCCAGAGTGGGGCCTTAACCAGCAAGGGAAAATTAAGCAACTCCAGTGTCTCAAGTATAGTAGTTCTCAATTCTGGCTATATGTTAGAATCATCTGCTGAGGATTTTTTTTAAGAGCTTAATAATTTATTTGTCAGAGAGACAGAGAGACAGAGACAGAGAGAGCACCAGCAGGAGGAGTGGCAGGCAGAGGAAGAAGCAGATTCCCCACTGAGCAGGAAGCCTGCTGCAGGGGTTGATCCCAGAACCCTGGGATCATGACTTGAGCCGAAGGCAGATGCTTAACTGAGTGAGCTACCCAGGTGTCCCTCATCTGCTGAGGATTTAAAAAACAAAAACAAAAAATTAGACCAGTTCCTGGGCCTCCTGTCAAACCAATTAAATCAGAATCCCTAGAGGTGGAGAGTTGGCCTTCAGTATGTGGAAAAAGCTCCCTGGGTGATATGCGGCTACGACTGAGAACAGCAGGATATGAGAGTAACAGAATGAAAAGATCAAGTGCCCAGCTCCTGGGTAAAAGTGAAGAGGTAAGCTCTACAGACCGCTCTGCAGTAGGGAACACTCATGTTCAGTTGGCTTACCTAGTGTTAAAATGGGACTTGGAGGACTCTGAGGGAAGCAGGACACCAGCCATCTGAGCAGATAGTGGAGTTAGGAGTGCAGAGAGGAAGGCTGGAGGGTAGTAGGCAAGGCTTCCTGTTCCCTGTTCTTTGGTTCAGGGCAGCCCAAAATTCTCTCCTCAGTGATCACTTGAAAAGCAGCCCCATCTCCATCCCCCCTTCCCAATGTCTAGACAACAGACAGAAATCCACCACCTCTCTACAAAGAGAGCAAACCTCCCACTCAACAGAATCACAGAATTTTAGAGCTGGAAGGGACGTTCAATACTATCTGGTTCGACACTTTTCTTTTGGACTTTGAATACATCCACAGACCTGTTAAAGGCAAGGAGTGTTTCTTACGCTTCATTGTTTCTCTAGTGCCCACAGGGTGGATGTATAAATATTAAATGACCAACTGAATGAATGAATTTTCAGATGAGGAAGCTGAGTTGCATAGTCAGTAAATTAGTCAGTTCATTCATTCACTTGATACCAATACAAACAGAAGGCTTTAGATATCCGTAAGGATGAATGTCCAGCACAGTGACTACAGTTAACAATATCGTATATTTGAAATTTGCGGAGAGTAGATCTTAAGTATTCTACGCACACCATAAAATAATGGTAACTATGCGAGATGATGGATGAGTTAATTTGTTTTAATGATTTGTGGTAATCATTTCATAATGGATAAGTATATCAAATCATCATGTTGCACAACTTAAATATTATACAACCTTTATTTGCCAATTATACCTCAATAAAGCCGAGAAGAATAAAACTAGCAAAAAAGTTGCAATATGTTGATAGTTTTTGCTTTATTTTTAACATAATGTGTTTTTTTTCTTATAATGGATATTTGGTATTTCATAAACAAAAATAAATGTTTGCAGCTGGAAAGAAAGACATAAGAAACTGAGTATTTCTGATGATCTTAGAAATACAAGTAAATTTAATCCAACCAACACTTTGATGTACTTATGAGGGAAGGCACTGTATCAGGTGCTATAAAAATTAGTGGAGTTTAATTATTAAGGGCCCAGGCTCTGAATTCAAAGTGCCTGGGTTGGATTTCTGGTTCCTACTTTCTGGCTGTGTGGTATTTATTTAGTTATTTAACCTCTTCATCTCTCCCTTTTCTCAACTGTAAAATGAGAATAACAAAATATGCCTTGCAGGGATGACAGTGCTTTATGCAAAATAAATACTCACTGAATGTTAACTATTTTTAGCATTATTTAATATTACCTGCTGTTTTGAACCCCCACTACTGAGAAGAGCGGGACCTGTTACCTACATGGGACTTTACTTTGCTGAGCTTCATGCTGGGTTTGGGTGTGCGAATCTGGAGCCAGGGCTGGAGCACCTCTGAATTTAGGCAAAATAATGTGGAGAGGAGTTTGAAGTCAGGAGGACAATCCAAAAGGAAGGAAATGTGAGCCAGTGGGTCTAACAAGGGGTCTGAGAGGGGTTTTTTTTGGTGTAATGTGGTATGTCATCTCCACGACAAAACCTGCAGTGAAGTCTACTTTGCTCACTAATGTTTTCTGGTGATATGGTTCACTTGGCAGAACTCAAAGTGGTTCTGGGTCTAGCAGGGAGGATGCAGAGCTGCCACAGTTAGAGGATGGGAGAACAGTTGGCATCTGGGTTCCACAAAGAAGAATGAGACTCAGTCTGTGCCCTTAAGAAATCACAGTATAACAGCAGAGATTGATATGTATGCACCATATTAATTTAAGCACAAGGTAGAGTATATTTGGTGTTTACTGGTTGCACAAAGTGCTACAGAAGTATGGAAATGGGAAAGATTTACTCTGAATGGGGGTTTGGAAAAGCTTCAGGGAGAGATGGTATTATCACCCTTTCTAGGTTAAGTGATTGTTATGGACTGAATGTTTGTGTTTCCCCCAAAATTTATATGTTGAAATCCTAACATCCAATGTGATGATATTAGGCAATGGGGCCTTGGGAGGTAATTAGGTTATGGGGCCGAAGCCCTTGCTAAGGGGATTAGTGCCTTATGAAAGAAACCACAAAGGGCTCTCTTACTCCTTTTTGCTATGTGAGGACGCACTGAGAAGACAGTCAACTACCAGGAGGTGGGACTTCACCAAACACCAAATCTGCTGCCACCTTAATCTGGACTCCCCAGTTTCCAGAAATGTGACAAATAAATGTCTGCTGTTTAAACAACCTAGTCTATGGCATTTATGTTATAACAGCTCTAACAAACTGAGACTAAGAGCATGCCTAACAAGTGGATGTGGTGAGCAGAGGAGTGAACAAAGGATCAGAGGCAAAGAAGTGCATTGCTGTGTTTAGGAAACTGTGACACTATCTGGTATTAGAAAACAATGCCAAAAATCCACTTCAATCTCTAGACATTTTGCCAAGTCAACTACCACTGTTACGTGTAGCTAAATACAATACTGATAAGAGTGTTCAGTAAATATGTGTTAAATGGATAAATAAAGGAATGAGAAGAGGATTGAAATGGGAGATCAAAGATCTCAACTCCAAATCTGGCTCACCAGCTGTAGTAGCAGACAAAGATGTTTTTGTCTGTCCAACTCACCTTCTTCATTTTATTTTTAAGATTTTATTTATTTATTTGAGAGAGAAAGTGAGTACATGAAGGGTGGGGGGGAGAGCAGGGGCAAAGGGAGAGGGAGTAAGTATAAATTCGAATACAGTATAGGTCAAGGGTTAAGAGCACAGGTTCTGGAAGCAATAACCTGGGAGCAAAAATCCTGCTTCCACACACCTGTCAGCTTTATGTTCTTGAAAAAGTCACTTAACTCTTCTAAGCCTCAGTTTCCTCATCTGTAAAATTATACTATCTCATGGGTTGAGTAAAGGAAAGGATTTTATACGTAGGAATATTCTGGAAGAATATAAACAAAATGTAAACAGTGATTATTTCTAGGTGATGGAATTAGGAGTGGGTTTTTTTTTGCCCTCTTTTTCAATTTTCTATAGAAAAATATTTCTATTTTTATAGTTTCTACAGTGAATTATTATTTTCTGAGTGTCAGCATAGCATTGCAGTTATGATCACACACTCTAGAGTTGTACTTCTTCAGTTCCAGTTCCTTATTAGCTGTGTGAGCTTGGACAGGTTACTTAGCCTCTATTTCAGTTTCCTCATTCGTAAAATGGAGATCGTATTATTTCCATCATAGATGTAAATGGATTAATACAGGTGTCATGATTAGAACAGTACCTGCCAGATAGTGTTATATGATGCTTTCAAATATTATTAACTTTTTTCTCTTTTATGCACTTTTCCTCAAAATGCCTATTCTTTGGATGCTTTAAGTCCAGAAACTAGGTTACAGGTATACAGTAGCTCACTGTAGTTTAATGCAGGTGTCTGCAGACTATGACCAGTGGCCAGGTGCTCTATGAGCTAACAGTTTTTACATTTTTAAAGGGTTGTGAAAAAAGAAAGAAAGAAAAAAGAAGAATGTGCAAAAGAGATAGTAAATACTTTAGGCTCTGTGGAATAAGAAAAAGTTTGTTGGCTGTTGGCTTAATTTGTTTCCCCTTTCAAATATGTTTAGGATTTAAATTCACCATGTTATAAATACCAAGGAATAAGTTTTTAAGGGTGGAATTTCAGTAAATACTATAAATAGGAAGGGAGACAGTTTTGGACAAGGAAGATTTTTTTCTATTTTATGAATATTTCTCCCCTGCTCTGTGGTAAGATCACTTTTTTCTACCAGTGATTAAGAATGGCTTCACAGTAATTCATGGTACGTAGGATCAAACAACCCAAAAGGTACTTAAACTCACCAGGCTGAATGGGATCTCAAATGATTATTGTGTTTCTCTTGGCCAACTCTGTCATGCTGTTGGTGGCAATCCAACTACTGTGGGAATTCAGGATCTATCAGGTCTGGAATCAGCAAATTTGCCAGACTAAGTATTCAGTTCCTTGCCACAGACCCTTGTGGTAATGAGTGTGGGAGTGGGAAGGCTGACTCAAGAAGTCTCTCTAGACCCCAGTTAGGCATATTTCAGAGAAAGAAAGTTGTCACAGTCAAATCTTTAGATTTCAAAAGAAATCCAAGGTTGTTAAAACAGCAGTTGTTTTTGAAAAGGGGGAAAGTAAGCTAAGTATTTTGGGGGGCTTTTTTTTTTTGGTTGTTTGCAAACAGAAAGAGTGTTAACCTGTGATTATCAGGGTAACGTTATCTACTGTTTTACTAAGCAGTAAGCAATTTGTAGTCTTTCCATGTATTTTCATAAGCACACAAGATAACCTCAGGCAAGAGAATGGGAGAAGAGACATGATGTTCCTCTGAGGACCTTCTAACTACACTGGTAGGAAGCTGATAAGTCTGTCTAGGAAGTTGCTGTGGGTTGCATTTGTCTACTGAGTCCAGGAGTCTGGGTATTGCTGTAGTGGGTGCAGGCTGGGGAACTGGATGGCTACTTCCTTTCTTTTCTTTTTTAAAGAATTTATTTATTTATTTGACAGAGATAGAGACAGCCAGCGAGAGAGGGAACACAAGCAGGGGGAGTGGGAGAGGAAGAAGCAGGCTCATAGCGGAGGAGCCTGATGTGGGACTCGATCCCATAACGCCGGGATCACGCCCTGAGCCGAAGGCAGACACTTAACCGCTGTGCCACCCAGGCGCCCCTACTTCCTTTCTGACCTTAATTGGGTCTGCTGAGATTCAAACATGAGAGGTCAACCAAGGGGCTGTGGTGTGCCAAAAGTCTATTTGTATGAGAAACTAAGGATCCTTCCTGGGTAGAGCGGGTCAAGGCAGGCACTTTTGACACAGTAAAACAAAAACAAAAACCTTAATTATAAAAGGGCAGAGGTGCTTCTGAATATAGCACAGATTCTGTACCCAGACTTGACTTTCAGCTCACTGCCAGAGTATCTTAAGTCCTACTTGGGGAGGGAGGGTGCCAGAGTCCCTACTTTCCCCTGCAACAAACTTTCAGATGAAAAAAAAGAGGGAGGAGATGCTCCAATACAGACTTGGCAACTTTTTCTTTTCTCAAGTAAAGACATTTAAAAACACATATGCCATCTAATATTACCATGGTTTCAGAAAAGAAAATTGTAAAAGACACGTATAACAAAACAGAGTTAACTTAAAAATTGAATTACTTTAGACATTACTAAAAAAACTTGAAAGATGACAACTTCAGAACAGCTTCTAGTGAGACAGGAAAGGGACTCGACTTGGGTCTCCTCAACCCTGACCGTGAAATCTGGCTTTCCTGGAAAGCTGAAACTCTATGCATCTTGAGCAGCATATCTTGCAGGAATGTGGAAGCAGGATGACTACCTCAAGGAGGGACTGAACTACAAAGGCAAAGACCGAACCAAACTAGTCTGCACCCAGATGGACCCCCTGCCCTGACTTTTCACCAACTATTCCCCTCATTATAATACTAAAAACCATGAACATGGGTGGAGATTTAACATGCTAATTAGACTTGCGACATGTGAAGAAGCATAAAATTGAAGTGCGCAGGCGCCAAGAAATCTCTGACTCTATGTCTCAACATCACTCCTTTCTCTCCTCAGTCCCTTTAAAAACTTTCCCTGGCCTATGTTAGGGGAGTCAGCCTGAAGGACTCTTTCCTTTGTGCTCTCTCCCTTCTGCTCCAGAATGAGCCCCAATAAAAGCCTTGTCTGGAACTCCCTTTTGGCCTCTAGTCAATTCCTACTGCTTAGAGAGCCCAAGGACCACGCAGATGACACTAGGAAAAACTCCCCTCCGCCATGTTGCAACTACTTATCCCTTTTCTTCTCTATTTCTTCATCATTGCTTACACCCTGCCTCTGGTCTTCTACCACACACAGTCCCCCAGTGTTTCCAACCACACTTCTTCTTAATTACATCAGCTTAGTAGGGCATGGATCAGCTATGGTCTTGGGGAGGTGAGATGAGGGGAAGCATGTAGGGCAGCAGACACTCAGGCTGAGTGAGACCTATCACTGGAAATAAGGTCAAGGAGGGCAGGGGCTTTGGCTTGTTTTCCACTATATCCCCCCGATCCTGAAAACAAGGCCTGGAATATACAGGTGTTTAATAAATGTTCACTGAACCAATGAATAAAATACAGGCAAGGTATATATAGGTTATACTGTAATACATCACTAATGACAATGAGGTAGTAGTCACTGCCTTACTGGAGGTAATGACAACATTTCACAAATCATCAAATTTTAAACCTCTTTGCAGAAATATGAGAAGGAAAAAAATTGCTAATACACCATGCTAACCCAACCATCATTACACCTTTGTTGCTATTCTTCTCAGTGTTTTATAATGTGCATTTAAAATTTATTGTAATCGGAGAATTTTGGATAGGAAATATGGCACTTATTTTCAAAAGAACCAAACTCCTTTACCTACACATATCACTAAAAACAAACCTAAGTCTGAACTAACCTTTGATCATCTATGTCAGTGCATGTAGTATAAATCATAGAAGACTTACTGGTTAAGGAGGTATAACACATGTATTCTCTTGCTGACTCCTACTGTAAGGGTTTCAATGTCTCAACAGCAAAATGAGAGGATTCAGGGGCGCCTGGGTGGCACAGCGGTTAAGTGTCTGCCTTTGACTCAGGGCATGATCCCGGCGTTCTGGGATTGAACCCCACATCAGGCTCTTCTGCTATGAGCCTGCTTCTTCCTCTCCCACTCCCCCTGCTTGTGTTTCCTCTCTCGCTGGCTGTCTCTATCTCTGTTGAATAAATAAATAAAATCTTTAAAAAAAAAATGAGAGGATTCATAATGAGGGATTCATAATCTCGAAGGTCTTCTTAAGTCTGAAGTTCAATGATTCCTAAAATAGATTTTATTGTTTTACATTGATTGTAAAGTAGCTTATAAATATAATATTTATATATTTATGCATGTAAGTTTATGTATTTATATATAACAGTAAATATAAACACATATAGGAGCTCCTTCCATGCAGAAATAGATTTTAGAAATTCACATAAAGACCATTTCTAACATTTCAGGACTACATTTTACCTGGAGGGACAGCAGTGAGTAATTTCACTTACCAGAAAGACTGATTATTGGTAATTTAAAGTTCCAAAGGTAAATCTTTACCCTTATAAACCAATAAAACAGAAAATTCAATCAAAACAAAGTGACAACATACCAGCTAGCTTGTAGTCTAAGGGACAGAGTGGATAAAACATTAATTGGTGCATGAGATAAAGAAAAATTTATCATATGCTCCTACGTGGAGTAGAGTAAAGCAGGAAATTCTTCCTTGCAGAATTCTGGACCAACCTCTCCCCCACTTTTTGTTTTTCTAAAGACGAAATCACTTCCTCCGGAATATAACCTGGGAGCTTGATGATTATTTCATTAATTTAGGTATAATCTTTCTTTTGTAGGTAACGGAATTGCTTTGAACTTAAGTTTAATCTCCACTGCTACCACCGCCAGTCAAGTGAGATTGACAGGACCGGGAAGGTTTAAATACCAGGAAGGTTTAAATAAGCGACGCCTTCAAGGGTGACAAAAAATGCTTCTGCTGTGGAGATTAAGTTTCTGTTGAAACTTGAAATAGCCTAGGCTTGTCACAATTTCAGAAGAAGCATAAGGAATTCGTGCTGCAAGCAGTTAAATCGAAGTATATCAGAATTGGTTCCCAGCCTATTTGCTGAAGCTAAATTCGGACTAGCAGCCACACTCCAGGATTTCCAAAGCGCTCAGGAAAGAGAATCTGGAACTCTTTAGGAGCCCTAGATTGCACTGGTCTTCCGACACCAAACGCCAAGGTGTTTACCGGCATATGTTAACCACATTAATAAGCATAATCACCCACCCTATCAGGCTGCAAAATTCATGTATATCATCGCGACTTTCCTACCGCACGTCGCCAGCAGTCAATGGATCTCTGCAGCCCACCCTCTGCTCCAGGCCCGTTCTTCGGGGAAGCCCAGAGTCCAGCCTCCCTCCAAAACGAGCCCCAGATGGCCCGTTCCCAGCGTTCACCACGGTCTCTTGTCGCCCCCTGCTGGACTCTTCGCGTCGGGCTTGCGGAGGGCTGCCGCGCGGCCGCCAGGGGGCGCAAAGAAGGGGACGTCACCTGTATGCGACCGGAAGTTAGTCGTGTTCATTTCCGCTTCTCGGTCCCGCCCCGGACCGTAGAGGCGGAAGTAAAGCCATCTAGCGAATACTAATCCAATCCAGGTTGAGGTCTGTGGCCCGCAGCGCGTGTGCTTTTTCTTTTTAGAAGTGGGTCTGGGTGATTTTGATATATGGTGGAGACCCCTTCCCGCGCAGCCCCTTGGCGAGTTGGTTTTGGGGAGGAAGAGGGATGGGGAGAACCCATGGAATGGAACCCGTGGAATTACTCTATTAGCTTCAGTGAGCTAATACAAACGTGTGACAGAGCTCGGCTTTTCCCCCGATTTTCTAATTTTAGGAATTATCCCTACCTTTTAAATTGTGGGGTTGAAGTAAGACAATATATGTGAAGCATTTAGCTCCGGTTTTACAAATCATATGCGTGATTACGCTACCTTTTCCCATTGATACTCAGGGGTGTGTTCTTGCCTTTTTCCTCTCGGTATCTTTGAGAGATGCTTAGTACGTAAGAGGTGACGCTTATCCGAAGAACGTTATGCAGTGTTAACTGGGATCGATTTCTTTATTCTGTATCACGAAGTGCTGACAATATTTTGTTCCCTCCCCCCTTTTTTCCCCCCATTTTTAGGGCCAGCAGTTTTCCAGCTCTTCAGGAGGAATGCAACATCCTCTCTCTTTAAGACAAACTAGGTGAGAAATGGATTGCTGTAAAGATCTCCAAACTTACCTTGTTTTATCAAAAGAAGACCAACTGGAATGTAGTACTGTGGGGCAGTGATTAGCCATCTCCATTAAAAGCCCCTTTATCAAGCGAAATGTGCAGCAGGAACAAGAAATCCTCTTTTATTCCTTAGGCCTTACAAGTTATGAGTACAGAGGTTTTCAGCGTATTCGTTAATTTTGGACTTTAGTCTTTGAACTAATGGTTTTGGTTAATTAAAGACAGCGAACTGAGAGATTGAAATAAAGTATGGAATATTAATTATTTTTGAAATTTGTAGATTGAGACAGTTGGTACTTTTTGCATTAGGCTGCTTATTTATTACCTTGCTAGGTGTTTTTGGAATGTTTTGAATGTGGATCAGGTGCAAAAGTAAAACATCAGTATTTTTCAGGTTTAACTCTTTTTGTATTGAAATCTGAAAAACTGATAAAGGTAACATATTTACCAGTACTTTTTGTGCACCCCTGAGCCAGTTTAATTAGTTCCTAATTTATCTGATTGCAAAATAACATATTTATTAAATAATATCACAGTAGTTCAGGAACAGTACATAGCCCCCATTAATCTTTCAGAGACAACTCTTACTACCTTTTTACCCTCTTTGTATATATTAACGTCCCCGCCTTTATATAAGTGATATTATTTTATCTGTACCGTTATGCAGTTTGCCATGTGGAGTATCTTGGATATCTTTCCATTGTGTTAGCTACACCTCTTTTTTAAAAAATCAGGTTGTATAGTATTATATTACATAGATGTATCACAATTTATGAATCGTTCTGTTGATGGGTTTCTTCTTTTATAGCAAATAATGTTAGGATACTCATCCTTTTTAATAACAAATGTGTATTGTCCTTTTATTTCCTTTGGATAATCTTAAAGAAGTAAAAATGCTGGGTTAAAGGATATGGTGGATGGTGCCAAATTCCTTTCCAACAGTGGTATTTGAGAATTTCCTGCATTTCCTCACATGCTCACCAACAGACAGCAGGTGAGAGAGAGCACAAAGTGGGGGAGAGGCAGAGGGAGAGGGAGAAGCCGACTCCCCACTGAGCAGGAGCCCAACACAGTGCTTGATCAGAAGCAGACTCCCCACTGAGCAGGGAGCCCAACATAGGGCTTGATCCCACGGGGGATCGTGACCTGCGCCAAAGGCAGACGCTTAACTGACTGAGCCACCCTGGCGCCCCTTGTCTTAGATTCTTCAGTAGTAAGTTATAAAACAAATGGTTCACTTCAGCAGTATTTGTTAAATTAAAGATTTGTGGGAAGGTAGTATTTGAATGAGACCTTGTACTATGGATAGATAGGGGAGGATGGGCCTCTCTGAAAGAATAGCTTCCACAAAGGCAAGGAGACAAAAATGGGCAAGAATGTTTAGAATTTGAGGTTTGAGAGGCAATAATGCCTGGTTGTGAGGCTGTAGACTAGAACAAATAGCTAGGAAGGTCGTTGGAATGGTGTGGTGAGAGTTTTGAAGGTGAGTGTGAAGATTTTGCTTTCTAGGGGGAAGCTATGGAGGTCTTTAATCGGGGAATAAGGGATGTAATCACTTCGTTTTATAGGTATACTGTGGTGGCAGTTCTGCATGGCTGATGTTGGAGAAGCAGGTTAGGTGGCTGTTATAGTCTGGGTGAGGGAGAATAGCAAAGAGTAGAGATGCTAAGGAAGATACTGAAGAAGCTGAATCTACATGATTCAATGACAATGGGGTTGAGAAAGAGGAAGAAAGTGATCACTTTTAGATTTTTATCATGAGTGACTATTAGGATAGTGGTAGTGATTCCATTCATCAGAAGAGGGCTAGTTTGGGAATGGGAAAGATGTTCACATGCTAATTCATGTGAAAGATATTTCTGCAGAGACCGAATTATAAACAAGACAGATTCAGGAGAAACCTTAACTGATTTATGACTCCTTTGTTAAGAAATTTGGCATATATTTTCACCGTTAGTCTGTCATTAGTACAATTCCTTTTGAACTTTCTGTGGCTTGCTCAGCCTGTTTGTCACGGTGCTAATCATCTCAAGAGTTGTTGTCCAGAGTAGTTGTCTTCAGACTTTTGATTGTGTATACTCTCAGTAAAAAAAGATTTTATACATGTACCTCTAATGTATGTATATTGACTTACTAATTATACATATGTTTTACAGTACTATTATATTATTTATATAAAACACATATACAGTGGCATTTTTAAAAGGTTAAGATATAAACGAGTTTCACTGCTGCTTCCTATATTCCATTGGATCATCTTTCACCCCTCTTCCCAAAGCACAGGTCTTACCTACCACTGTCAGTGTTCTGTACCATTGTCCAGTAGAGGTCACCCTTGCGCATCTGGAAGAGAGAACAGATTTTTGAGCCATGCAAGGAGAGCCTTCATTCTTTAGCTAGGAGGATCTTATTTTTAAGTTTCTAAATTCATGCATTTTTGGAAGAATATGTAGTTAAAGAGTAGTATGTGGTTTTATGGAGAAGTAAAGAATAGTGAACTCAGAGTATAGGGCAGTCTAAAATGTGCTGCTGTTTGATGTTTATTTTGTGAGTGTCCTGAATTTTTGTTTGAGTGTTATTTGATTCTATAGTTTGGGAATCTTTTTTTAATTCTTTGAGGATCTATAAATTACCTGAAATAAAGGAGAGTTCTCTGCCTGTAGGCACACTCTTAAATTCTTGTTATATTTGTGTAATGAAGGGGTGGGTGGCTGGCTCAGTTGGTGGAGCATGCAACTCTTGATCTTGGGGTTGTGAGTTCAAGACCCACACTGGGTGTAGAGATTACCTAAAAATAAAATCTTTAAAAAAATTAGTGTAATTAAAAGGGCAGACACAGAGAGGCTTTCTTTGATACCGATCTTGAAAGCAGTATCTCAAGCCTAGAGATAATAGTGGTGAGTTGGAACCGTCTATATCTATTTTTAATTTTATTTTTTTAAAGGTTTTATTCATATATCTGTCAGAAAGAGAGTACAAGCAGGGGGAGTGGCAGGCAAAGGGAGAAGCAGACTCCCCACTGAGCAGGGAGCCCGATGTGGGACTTGATCCCAGGACCCCGGGATCATGACCGGAGCTGAAGGCAGATGCAGAGTTCTACTATGTGGATTAAATAGCCCCACTAGATCATTTTGAAGATAAAAATTGATTTGGAGTAGTTGGGTTACAACCCAGGTGAAACAGGATAAACTGAAGGACATAGAGATTGAGATTGGGAACTGTTGACCAGAGGTCTATATAAAGCCAAGAATTGAGACTAATGATAGCATGGGTTTAAAGAGAACCATGAGTCTAGAAAAAGGTGTTTAAAGTGGAAATTAGGTAGTCTGAAGTGTTGATTTTCAAGGCTATATTTAGAGTGTGAGGAACTAGAAGAGGGAACAGGGGCAAAGTAGTCTGGTATCTTTAGGCAGAGGCAAGACCAAAGATCTGGAAAGTTGGAAGACGAGGGAGAATTGAAAGCATTGGTTAGTAGGAATAAGCCAAAGGTTTGAAAACTAGGAGGATAAAGCAGAGGTAGGGGGGGCAACTGGTTTTGGGTAGCAACATAAAGGCAGGGATAGTTGTGGGACAGTGATGATGCTTATAATGCTTTTCTTCACATTAAGAATGGAAGCAGCTCCAGGCCCACAGATAATCAGAAACAGTGAAGTAGAAAGTGGGAGTGCAGTGGCTGAATCGTTACTGCAACACCAGGAGAGCTGGAGCTATACATATTTTCTTATAGAAATGACCATGATGCTTATAGGATCTTAATATGGTTTTTTAGCTGTTTAACACGTGCATTTGTATAATATGTATGTTGTTTTACACAGCATTCCAAAAGGTTTGGGATACCTGACCATTATGGCACCAAGAAACTTCTTGTGTATGAGGAGTAACTT